>NW_027422861.1:2050000-2052500 GCF_048934315.1 Petromyzon marinus | reverse complement strand
GGGTCATTTTCGTGTCGCCACATTGCATACGAACCGCATGAAACTTCCAGAGGCATTTGCAGCAGGAATGCATGTGCACTCAAAAAAGTGAATATTTCTCACGGATAGACCCCGTGATACGCTAGAAATTGGCGGGGATGTCTCTCTTGTGGCTCACGGGGCTGTTAGGGTGGCACAGAAATCCCTCGGAATGGGAAAACGGGTCATTTTCGTGTCGCCACATTGCATGCGAACCGCATGCAACTTCCAGAGGCATTTGCAGCAGAAATGCATGTGCAGTCAAAAAAAATTTGATATTTTTCACGGATAGACCCCGTGAAAAGCTAGAAATTGGCGGGGATGTGTCTCTTGTGGCTCACGGGGCTGTTCGGGTCGCACAGAAATCCCTGGGAATGGGAAAACGGGTCATTTTCGTGTTGCCACATTGCGTACGAACCGCATGAAACTTCCAGAGGCATTTGCAGCAGGAATGCATGTGCACTCAAAAACTTCTATATGTTTCACGGATAGACCCCGTGAAACGCTAGAAATTGGCGGGGATGTGTCTCTTGTGGCTCACGGGGCTGTTAGGGTGGCACAGAACTCCCTCGGAATGGGAAAAGGGGTCATTTTCGTGTTGCCACATTGCATAGGAACGCCATGAAACTTCCAGAGGCATTTGCAGCAGAAAGGCACGTGCACTCAAAAATTTTAATATTTTTCACGCATAGACCCCGTCAAACGCTAGAAGTTGGCGGGGATGTCTCTCTTGTGGCTCACGGGGCTGTTAGGGTCGCACAGAAATGCCTCGGAATGGGAAAACGGGTCATTTTTGTGTGGCCACATTGCATAGGAACGGCATGAAACTTCCAGAGGCATTTGCAGCAGGAATGCATGTGCACTCAAAAACGTCTATATTTTTCACGGATAGACCCCGTGAAACGCTATAAATTGGCGGGGATGTCTCTCTTGTGGCTCACGGGCGCTGTTAGTTAGGGTCGCACAGAAATCCCTCGGAATGGGAAAAGGGGTCATTTTCGTGTTGCCACATTGCGTACGAACGGCATGAAACTTCCAGAGGCATCTGCAGCAGAAATGCATGTGCACTCAAAAACGTCTATATTTTTCACGGATAGACCCCGTGAAACGCTAGAAATTGGCGGGGATGTGTCTCTTGTGGCTCACGGGGCTGTTAGGGTCGCACAGAAATCCCTCGGAATGGGAAAACGGGTCATTTTCGTGTTGCCACAATTGGCATACGAACGGCATGAAACTTCCAGAGGCATTTGCAGCAGAAATGCATGTGCACTCAAAAACGTGAATATTTTTTCACGGATAGACCCCGTCAAACGCTCGAATTTGGCGGGGATGTTTCTCTTGTGGGTCACGGGGCTGTTCGGCTCGCACAGAACTCCCTTGGTCCACCTGATTCGTGCATACAGGCAGCAACTAAAACTCTGTAAACCTGCTGTGAGGACATCTAAACAGTGGACCAGTGAGGCTGTGGAAGATTTGCGGGCGTGCTTAGACTGTACTGACTGGGATATGTTCACGACTGCTACCAATAGTCTGGATGAACTCACAGAGGCTGTGTACATCAGCTTCTGTGAGGACTGCTGTATCCCAACACGTACCAGGGTGAACTTTAACAACAACAAGCCCTGGTTCTCAGCAAAGCTCAAAAGGTTGAGGTTGGAGAAGGAGGAAGCGTTTAGGAGTGGGGATAGAGACATATTCAAGGAGTCGAAGAACAGGTTTAGCAAAGCGGTGAGAGAGGCTAAACGACTGTACTCAGAGACACTAAAACACCAGTTCTCTACTAACGACGCTGCTTCTGTCTGCCAAAGGGCTCAGGCACATCACCAACTACAAACCCAGAGCGCCCCACACCACTAACGACTCCCGCCTAGCCAACGACCTGAACGAGTTCTACCGTAGATTTGAAAGACAATTGGACTGTCCTGAACCACCCCTTCCCACCCAAGAGGCCCCATCCCCCACCCATACTACAGAAACGACTCTCTCCTTTCAGGAGGGAGAAGTTAATGGGCTTTTCAAGAGGCAGAATCCACGCAAAGCAGCCGGGCCGGACTCTGTCTCTCCAGCCACCCTCAGGCACTGCGCTGACCAGCTGTCTCCGGTGTTCACCAACATCTTTAACACCTCCCTGGAGACATGCCATGTACCAGCCTGTCTCAAGTCCTCCACCATCATCGCTGTGCCCAAAAAGCTAAGGCCAACAGGACTAAATGATTACAGACCGGTCGCCCTTACATCTGTGGTAATGAAGTCTTTTGAGCGCCTGCTCCTGGCACACCTCAAAGCCATCACAGACCCTCTCCTGGACCCCCTTCAGTTTGCCTACAGAGCCAACAGGTCTGTGGACGACGCAGTTAACATGGCCCTCCACTTCACCCTACAGCATGTGGACGCCCCAGCATCCTACGCCAGGATCCTGTTTGTGGACTTCAGCTCTGCCTTCAACACCATCATCCCTGCCCTGCTTCAGGACAAGCTCTTC
>NW_027422861.1:2037500-2040000 GCF_048934315.1 Petromyzon marinus | reverse complement strand
CCGTGAAACGCTAGAAATTGGCGGGGATGTGTCTCTTGTGGCTCACGGGGCTGTTAGGGTGGCACAGAACTCCCTCGGAATGGGAAAAGGGGTCATTTTCGTGTTGCCACATTGCATAGGAACGCCATGAAACTTCCAGAGGCATTTGCAGCAGAAAGGCACGTGCACTCAAAAATTTTAATATTTTTCACGCATAGACCCCGTCAAACGCTAGAAGTTGGCGGGGATGTCTCTCTTGTGGCTCACGGGGCTGTTAGGGTCGCACAGAAATGCCTCGGAATGGGAAAACGGGTCATTTTTGTGTGGCCACATTGCATAGGAACGGCATGAAACTTCCAGAGGCATTTGCAGCAGGAATGCATGTGCACTCAAAAACGTCTATATTTTTCACGGATAGACCCCGTGAAACGCTATAAATTGGCGGGGATGTCTCTCTTGTGGCTCACGGGCGCTGTTAGTTAGGGTCGCACAGAAATCCCTCGGAATGGGAAAAGGGGTCATTTTCGTGTTGCCACATTGCGTACGAACGGCATGAAACTTCCAGAGGCATCTGCAGCAGAAATGCATGTGCACTCAAAAACGTCTATATTTTTCACGGATAGACCCCGTGAAACGCTAGAAATTGGCGGGGATGTGTCTCTTGTGGCTCACGGGGCTGTTAGGGTCGCACAGAAATCCCTCGGAATGGGAAAACGGGTCATTTTCGTGTTGCCACAATTGGCATACGAACGGCATGAAACTTCCAGAGGCATTTGCAGCAGAAATGCATGTGCACTCAAAAACGTGAATATTTTTTCACGGATAGACCCCGTCAAACGCTCGAATTTGGCGGGGATGTTTCTCTTGTGGGTCACGGGGCTGTTCGGCTCGCACAGAACTCCCTTGGTCCACCTGATTCGTGCATACAGGCAGCAACTAAAACTCTGTAAACCTGCTGTGAGGACATCTAAACAGTGGACCAGTGAGGCTGTGGAAGATTTGCGGGCGTGCTTAGACTGTACTGACTGGGATATGTTCACGACTGCTACCAATAGTCTGGATGAACTCACAGAGGCTGTGTACATCAGCTTCTGTGAGGACTGCTGTATCCCAACACGTACCAGGGTGAACTTTAACAACAACAAGCCCTGGTTCTCAGCAAAGCTCAAAAGGTTGAGGTTGGAGAAGGAGGAAGCGTTTAGGAGTGGGGATAGAGACAGATTCAAGGAGTCGAAGAACAGGTTTAGCAAAGCGGTGAGAGAGGCTAAACGACTGTACTCAGAGACACTAAAACACCAGTTCTCTACTAACGACGCTGCTTCTGTCTGCCAAAGGGCTCAGGCACATCACCAACTACAAACCCAGAGCGCCCCACACCACTAACGACTCCCGCCTAGCCAACGACCTGAACGAGTTCTACCGTAGATTTGAAAGACAATTGGACTGTCCTGAACCACCCCTTCCCACCCAAGAGGCCCCATCCCCCACCCATACTACAGAAACGACTCTCTCCTTTCAGGAGGGAGAAGTTAATGGGCTTTTCAAGAGGCAGAATCCACGCAAAGCAGCCGGGCCGGACTCTGTCTCTCCAGCCACCCTCAGGCACTGTGCTGACCAGCTGTCTCCGGTGTTCACCAACATCTTTAACACCTCCCTGGAGACATGCCATGTACCAGCCTGTCTCAAGTCCTCCACCATCATCGCTGTGCCCAAAAAGCTAAGGCCAACAGGACTAAATGATTACAGACCGGTCGCCCTTACATCTGTGGTAATGAAGTCTTTTGAGCGCCTGCTCCTGGCACACCTCAAAGCCATCACAGACCCTCTCCTGGACCCCCTTCAGTTTGCCTACAGAGCCAACAGGTCTGTGGACGACGCAGTTAACATGGCCCTCCACTTCACCCTACAGCATGTGGACGCCCCAGCATCCTACGCCAGGATCCTGTTTGTGGACTTCAGCTCTGCCTTCAACACCATCATCCCTGCCCTGCTTCAGGACAAGCTCTTCCAGCTGAACGTGCCCTACTCCACCTGCAGGTGGATCACAGACTTCCTCTCTGACAGGAAGCAGTGCGTTAAGCCGGGAACAGAAGTCTCTGACTCCAGGTCCATCAGCACGGGAACTCCTCAGGGCTGCGTCCTTTGCCCACTGCTCTTCTCCCTGTATACCAACAGCTGCGCCTCCAATCATCTGTCCGTCAAACTCTTGAAGTTTGTCGGACGACACCACCCTCATTGGGCTGATCTCTGGTGGGGATGAGTCTGACTATAGGTGGGAAGCTGACAACCTGGTGACCTGGTGTAGCCAGAACAACTTAGAGCTAAATGCTCTAAGGACAGTTGAGATGGTTGTGGACTTCAGGAAGAATACAGCCCCACTCACCGCCATCACCCTGTTAGACTCCGCAGTCAAAATTGTGGAGTCCTTCCGCTTCCTGGGCACTATTCTCTGCCGGGACCTCAAGTGGGAACTGAACATCAGCTCCCTCGCCAAGAGAGCTCAACAGAGGATGTACTTTCG
>NW_027422861.1:2012500-2015000 GCF_048934315.1 Petromyzon marinus | reverse complement strand
CTGTTAGGGTGGCACAGAACTCCCTCGGAATGGGAAAAGGGGTCATTTTCGTGTTGCCACATTGCATAGGAACGCCATGAAACTTCCAGAGGCATTTGCAGCAGAAAGGCACGTGCACTCAAAAATTTTAATATTTTTCACGCATAGACCCCGTCAAACGCTAGAAGTTGGCGGGGATGTCTCTCTTGTGGCTCACGGGGCTGTTAGGGTCGCACAGAAATGCCTCGGAATGGGAAAACGGGTCATTTTTGTGTGGCCACATTGCATAGGAACGGCATGAAACTTCCAGAGGCATTTGCAGCAGGAATGCATGTGCACTCAAAAACGTCTATATTTTTCACGGATAGACCCCGTGAAACGCTATAAATTGGCGGGGATGTCTCTCTTGTGGCTCACGGGCGCTGTTAGTTAGGGTCGCACAGAAATCCCTCGGAATGGGAAAAGGGGTCATTTTCGTGTTGCCACATTGCGTACGAACGGCATGAAACTTCCAGAGGCATCTGCAGCAGAAATGCATGTGCACTCAAAAACGTCTATATTTTTCACGGATAGACCCCGTGAAACGCTAGAAATTGGCGGGGATGTGTCTCTTGTGGCTCACGGGGCTGTTAGGGTCGCACAGAAATCCCTCGGAATGGGAAAACGGGTCATTTTCGTGTTGCCACAATTGGCATACGAACGGCATGAAACTTCCAGAGGCATTTGCAGCAGAAATGCATGTGCACTCAAAAACGTGAATATTTTTTCACGGATAGACCCCGTCAAACGCTCGAATTTGGCGGGGATGTTTCTCTTGTGGGTCACGGGGCTGTTCGGCTCGCACAGAACTCCCTTGGTCCACCTGATTCGTGCATACAGGCAGCAACTAAAACTCTGTAAACCTGCTGTGAGGACATCTAAACAGTGGACCAGTGAGGCTGTGGAAGATTTGCGGGCGTGCTTAGACTGTACTGACTGGGATATGTTCACGACTGCTACCAATAGTCTGGATGAACTCACAGAGGCTGTGTACATCAGCTTCTGTGAGGACTGCTGTATCCCAACACGTACCAGGGTGAACTTTAACAACAACAAGCCCTGGTTCTCAGCAAAGCTCAAAAGGTTGAGGTTGGAGAAGGAGGAAGCGTTTAGGAGTGGGGATAGAGACAGATTCAAGGAGTCGAAGAACAGGTTTAGCAAAGCGGTGAGAGAGGCTAAACGACTGTACTCAGAGACACTAAAACACCAGTTCTCTACTAACGACGCTGCTTCTGTCTGCCAAAGGGCTCAGGCACATCACCAACTACAAACCCAGAGCGCCCCACACCACTAACGACTCCCGCCTAGCCAACGACCTGAACGAGTTCTACCGTAGATTTGAAAGACAATTGGACTGTCCTGAACCACCCCTTCCCACCCAAGAGGCCCCATCCCCCACCCATACTACAGAAACGACTCTCTCCTTTCAGGAGGGAGAAGTTAATGGGCTTTTCAAGAGGCAGAATCCACGCAAAGCAGCCGGGCCGGACTCTGTCTCTCCAGCCACCCTCAGGCACTGCGCTGACCAGCTGTCTCCGGTGTTCACCAACATCTTTAACACCTCCCTGGAGACATGCCATGTACCAGCCTGTCTCAAGTCCTCCACCATCATCGCTGTGCCCAAAAAGCTAAGGCCAACAGGACTAAATGATTACAGACCGGTCGCCCTTACATCTGTGGTAATGAAGTCTTTTGAGCGCCTGCTCCTGGCACACCTCAAAGCCATCACAGACCCTCTCCTGGACCCCCTTCAGTTTGCCTACAGAGCCAACAGGTCTGTGGACGACGCAGTTAACATGGCCCTCCACTTCACCCTACAGCATGTGGACGCCCCAGCATCCTACGCCAGGATCCTGTTTGTGGACTTCAGCTCTGCCTTCAACACCATCATCCCTGCCCTGCTTCAGGACAAGCTCTTCCAGCTGAACGTGCCCTACTCCACCTGCAGGTGGATCACAGACTTCCTCTCTGACAGGAAGCAGTGCGTTAAGCCGGGAACAGAAGTCTCTGACTCCAGGTCCATCAGCACGGGAACTCCTCAGGGCTGCGTCCTTTGCCCACTGCTCTTCTCCCTGTATACCAACAGCTGCGCCTCCAATCATCTGTCCGTCAAACTCTTGAAGTTTGTCGGACGACACCACCCTCATTGGGCTGATCTCTGGTGGGGATGAGTCTGACTATAGGTGGGAAGCTGACAACCTGGTGACCTGGTGTAGCCAGAACAACTTAGAGCTAAATGCTCTAAGGACAGTTGAGATGGTTGTGGACTTCAGGAAGAATACAGCCCCACTCACCGCCATCACCCTGTTAGACTCCGCAGTCAAAATTGTGGAGTCCTTCCGCTTCCTGGGCACTATTCTCTGCCGGGACCTCAAGTGGGAACTGAACATCAGCTCCCTCGCCAAGAGAGCTCAACAGAGGATGTACTTTCGACGGCAGCTGAAGAAATGCAACCTGCCAAAGACAATGATGGTGCAATTCT
>NW_027422861.1:2000000-2002500 GCF_048934315.1 Petromyzon marinus | reverse complement strand
CACGGGGCTGTTAGGGTGGCACAGAAATCCCTCGGAATGGGAAAACGGGTCATTTTCGTGTCGCCACATTGCATGCGAACCGCATGCAACTTCCAGAGGCATTTGCAGCAGAAATGCATGTGCAGTCAAAAAAAAATTGATATTTTTCACGGATAGACCCCGTGAAACGCTAGAAATTGGCGGGGATGTGTCTCTTGTGGCTCACGGGGCTGTTCGGGTCGCACAGAAATCCCTGGGAATGGGAAAACGGGTCATTTTCGTGTTGCCACATTGCGTACGAACCGCATGAAACTTCCAGAGGCATTTGCAGCAGGAATGCATGTGCACTCAAAAACTTCTATATGTTTCACGGATAGACCCCGTGAAACGCTAGAAATTGGCGGGGATGTGTCTCTTGTGGCTCACGGGGCTGTTAGGGTGGCACAGAACTCCCTCGGAATGGGAAAAGGGGTCATTTTCGTGTTGCCACATTGCATAGGAACGCCATGAAACTTCCAGAGGCATTTGCAGCAGAAAGGCACGTGCACTCAAAAATTTTAATATTTTTCACGCATAGACCCCGTCAAACGCTAGAAGTTGGCGGGGATGTCTCTCTTGTGGCTCACGGGGCTGTTAGGGTCGCACAGAAATGCCTCGGAATGGGAAAACGGGTCATTTTTGTGTGGCCACATTGCATAGGAACGGCATGAAACTTCCAGAGGCATTTGCAGCAGGAATGCATGTGCACTCAAAAACGTCTATATTTTTCACGGATAGACCCCGTGAAACGCTATAAATTGGCGGGGATGTCTCTCTTGTGGCTCACGGGCGCTGTTAGTTAGGGTCGCACAGAAATCCCTCGGAATGGGAAAAGGGGTCATTTTCGTGTTGCCACATTGCGTACGAACGGCATGAAACTTCCAGAGGCATCTGCAGCAGAAATGCATGTGCACTCAAAAACGTCTATATTTTTCACGGATAGACCCCGTGAAACGCTAGAAATTGGCGGGGATGTGTCTCTTGTGGCTCACGGGGCTGTTAGGGTCGCACAGAAATCCCTCGGAATGGGAAAACGGGTCATTTTCGTGTTGCCACAATTGGCATACGAACGGCATGAAACTTCCAGAGGCATTTGCAGCAGAAATGCATGTGCACTCAAAAACGTGAATATTTTTTCACGGATAGACCCCGTCAAACGCTCGAATTTGGCGGGGATGTTTCTCTTGTGGGTCACGGGGCTGTTCGGCTCGCACAGAACTCCCTTGGTCCACCTGATTCGTGCATACAGGCAGCAACTAAAACTCTGTAAACCTGCTGTGAGGACATCTAAACAGTGGACCAGTGAGGCTGTGGAAGATTTGCGGGCGTGCTTAGACTGTACTGACTGGGATATGTTCACGACTGCTACCAATAGTCTGGATGAACTCACAGAGGCTGTGTACATCAGCTTCTGTGAGGACTGCTGTATCCCAACACGTACCAGGGTGAACTTTAACAACAACAAGCCCTGGTTCTCAGCAAAGCTCAAAAGGTTGAGGTTGGAGAAGGAGGAAGCGTTTAGGAGTGGGGATAGAGACAGATTCAAGGAGTCGAAGAACAGGTTTAGCAAAGCGGTGAGAGAGGCTAAACGACTGTACTCAGAGACACTAAAACACCAGTTCTCTACTAACGACGCTGCTTCTGTCTGCCAAAGGGCTCAGGCACATCACCAACTACAAACCCAGAGCGCCCCACACCACTAACGACTCCCGCCTAGCCAACGACCTGAACGAGTTCTACCGTAGATTTGAAAGACAATTGGACTGTCCTGAACCACCCCTTCCCACCCAAGAGGCCCCATCCCCCACCCATACTACAGAAACGACTCTCTCCTTTCAGGAGGGAGAAGTTAATGGGCTTTTCAAGAGGCAGAATCCACGCAAAGCAGCCGGGCCGGACTCTGTCTCTCCAGCCACCCTCAGGCACTGCGCTGACCAGCTGTCTCCGGTGTTCACCAACATCTTTAACACCTCCCTGGAGACATGCCATGTACCAGCCTGTCTCAAGTCCTCCACCATCATCGCTGTGCCCAAAAAGCTAAGGCCAACAGGACTAAATGATTACAGACCGGTCGCCCTTACATCTGTGGTAATGAAGTCTTTTGAGCGCCTGCTCCTGGCACACCTCAAAGCCATCACAGACCCTCTCCTGGACCCCCTTCAGTTTGCCTACAGAGCCAACAGGTCTGTGGACGACGCAGTTAACATGGCCCTCCACTTCACCCTACAGCATGTGGACGCCCCAGCATCCTACGCCAGGATCCTGTTTGTGGACTTCAGCTCTGCCTTCAACACCATCATCCCTGCCCTGCTTCAGGACAAGCTCTTCCAGCTGAACGTGCCCTACTCCACCTGCAGGTGGATCACAGACTTCCTCTCTGACAGGAAGCAGTGCGTTAAGCCGGGAACAGAAGTCTCTGACTCCAGGTCCATCAGCACGGGAACTCCTCAGGGCTGCGTCCTTTGCCCACTGCTCTTCTCCC
>NW_027422861.1:1987500-1990000 GCF_048934315.1 Petromyzon marinus | reverse complement strand
GTGAAACGCTAGAAATTGGCGGGGATGTGTCTCTTGTGGCTCACGGGGCTGTTAGGGTGGCACAGAAATCCCTCGGAATGGGAAAAAACGGGTCATTTTCGTGTCGCCACATTGCATGCGAACCGCATGAAACTTCCAGAGGCATTTGCAGCAGGAATGCATGTGCACTCAAAAAATGTGATATTTTTCACGGAGAGACCCCGTGAAACGCTAGAAGTGGGCGGGGATGTCTCTCTTGTGGCTCACGGGGCTGTTAGGGTGGCACAGAAATCCCTCGGAATGGGAAAACGGGTCATTTTCGTGTCGCCACATTGCATACGAACCGCATGAAACTTCCAGAGGCATTTGCAGCAGGAATGCATGTGCACTCAAAAAAGTGAATATTTCTCACGGATAGACCCCGTGATACGCTAGAAATTGGCGGGGATGTCTCTCTTGTGGCTCACGGGGCTGTTAGGGTGGCACAGAAATCCCTCGGAATGGGAAAACGGGTCATTTTCGTGTCGCCACATTGCATGCGAACCGCATGCAACTTCCAGAGGCATTTGCAGCAGAAATGCATGTGCAGTCAAAAAAAAATTGATATTTTTCACGGATAGACCCCGTGAAACGCTAGAAATTGGCGGGGATGTGTCTCTTGTGGCTCACGGGGCTGTTCGGGTCGCACAGAAATCCCTGGGAATGGGAAAACGGGTCATTTTCGTGTTGCCACATTGCGTACGAACCGCATGAAACTTCCAGAGGCATTTGCAGCAGGAATGCATGTGCACTCAAAAACTTCTATATGTTTCACGGATAGACCCCGTGAAACGCTAGAAATTGGCGGGGATGTGTCTCTTGTGGCTCACGGGGCTGTTAGGGTGGCACAGAACTCCCTCGGAATGGGAAAAGGGGTCATTTTCGTCTTGCCACATTGCATAGGAACGCCATGAAACTTCCAGAGGCATTTGCAGCAGAAAGGCACGTGCACTCAAAAATTTTAATATTTTTCACGCATAGACCCCGTCAAACGCTAGAAGTTGGCGGGGATGTCTCTCTTGTGGCTCACGGGGCTGTTAGGGTCGCACAGAAATGCCTCGGAATGGGAAAACGGGTCATTTTTGTGTGGCCACATTGCATAGGAACGGCATGAAACTTCCAGAGGCATTTGCAGCAGGAATGCATGTGCACTCAAAAACGTCTATATTTTTCACGGATAGACCCCGTGAAACGCTATAAATTGGCGGGGATGTCTCTCTTGTGGCTCACGGGCGCTGTTAGTTAGGGTCGCACAGAAATCCCTCGGAATGGGAAAAGGGGTCATTTTCGTGTTGCCACATTGCGTACGAACGGCATGAAACTTCCAGAGGCATCTGCAGCAGAAATGCATGTGCACTCAAAAACGTCTATATTTTTCACGGATAGACCCCGTGAAACGCTAGAAATTGGCGGGGATGTGTCTCTTGTGGCTCACGGGGCTGTTAGGGTCGCACAGAAATCCCTCGGAATGGGAAAACGGGTCATTTTCGTGTTGCCACAATTGGCATACGAACGGCATGAAACTTCCAGAGGCATTTGCAGCAGAAATGCATGTGCACTCAAAAACGTGAATATTTTTTCACGGATAGACCCCGTCAAACGCTCGAATTTGGCGGGGATGTTTCTCTTGTGGGTCACGGGGCTGTTCGGCTCGCACAGAACTCCCTTGGTCCACCTGATTCGTGCATACAGGCAGCAACTAAAACTCTGTAAACCTGCTGTGAGGACATCTAAACAGTGGACCAGTGAGGCTGTGGAAGATTTGCGGGCGTGCTTAGACTGTACTGACTGGGATATGTTCACGACTGCTACCAATAGTCTGGATGAACTCACAGAGGCTGTGTACATCAGCTTCTGTGAGGACTGCTGTATCCCAACACGTACCAGGGTGAACTTTAACAACAACAAGCCCTGGTTCTCAGCAAAGCTCAAAAGGTTGAGGTTGGAGAAGGAGGAAGCGTTTAGGAGTGGGGATAGAGACAGATTCAAGGAGTCGAAGAACAGGTTTAGCAAAGCGGTGAGAGAGGCTAAACGACTGTACTCAGAGACACTAAAACACCAGTTCTCTACTAACGACGCTGCTTCTGTCTGCCAAAGGGCTCAGGCACATCACCAACTACAAACCCAGAGCGCCCCACACCACTAACGACTCCCGCCTAGCCAACGACCTGAACGAGTTCTACCGTAGATTTGAAAGACAATTGGACTGTCCTGAACCACCCCTTCCCACCCAAGAGGCCCCATCCCCCACCCATACTACAGAAACGACTCTCTCCTTTCAGGAGGGAGAAGTTAATGGGCTTTTCAAGAGGCAGAATCCACGCAAAGCAGCCGGGCCGGACTCTGTCTCTCCAGCCACCCTCAGGCACTGCGCTGACCAGCTGTCTCCGGTGTTCACCAACATCTTTAACACCTCCCTGGAGACATGCCATGTACCAGCCTGTCTCAAGTCCTCCACCATCATCGCTGTGCCCAAAAAGCT
>NW_027422861.1:1975000-1977500 GCF_048934315.1 Petromyzon marinus | reverse complement strand
CATTTTTACGGATAGACCCCGTGAAACGCTAGAAATTGGCGGGGATGTGTCTCTTGTGGCTCACGGGGCTGTTAGGGTGGCACAGAAATCCCTCGGAATGGGAAAACGGGTCATTTTCGTGTTGCCACATTGCATGCGAACGGCATGAAACTTCCAGAGGCATTTGCAGCAGGAATGCATGTGCAGTCAAAAAAGTGAATATTTTTCACGGATAGACCCCGTGAAACGCTAGAAATTGGCGGCGATGTCTCTCTTGTGGCTCACGGGGCTGTTAGGGTGGCACAGAAATCCCTCGGAATGGGAAAACGGGTCATTTTCGTGTCGCCACATTGCATGCGAACCGCATGAAACTTCCAGAGGCATTTGCAGCAGAAATGCATGTGCAGTCAAAAAATTGAATATTTTTCACGGATAGACCCCGTGAAACGCTAGAAATTGGCGGGGATGTGTCTCTTGTGGCTCACGGGGCTGTTAGGGTGGCACAGAAATCCCTCGGAATGGGAAAAAACGGGTCATTTTCGTGTCGCCACATTGCATGCGAACCGCATGAAACTTCCAGAGGCATTTGCAGCAGGAATGCATGTGCACTCAAAAAATGTGATATTTTTCACGGAGAGACCCCGTGAAACGCTAGAAGTGGGCGGGGATGTCTCTCTTGTGGCTCACGGGGCTGTTAGGGTGGCACAGAAATCCCTCGGAATGGGAAAACGGGTCATTTTCGTGTCGCCACATTGCATACGAACCGCATGAAACTTCCAGAGGCATTTGCAGCAGGAATGCATGTGCACTCAAAAAAGTGAATATTTCTCACGGATAGACCCCGTGATACGCTAGAAATTGGCGGGGATGTCTCTCTTGTGGCTCACGGGGCTGTTAGGGTGGCACAGAAATCCCTCGGAATGGGAAAACGGGTCATTTTCGTGTCGCCACATTGCATGCGAACCGCATGCAACTTCCAGAGGCATTTGCAGCAGAAATGCATGTGCAGTCAAAAAAATTGATATTTTTCACGGATAGACCCCGTGAAACGCTAGAAATTGGCGGGGATGTGTCTCTTGTGGCTCACGGGGCTGTTCGGGTCGCACAGAAATCCCTGGGAATGGGAAAACGGGTCATTTTCGTGTTGCCACATTGCGTACGAACCGCATGAAACTTCCAGAGGCATTTGCAGCAGGAATGCATGTGCACTCAAAAACTTCTATATGTTTCACGGATAGACCCCGTGAAACGCTAGAAATTGGCGGGGATGTGTCTCTTGTGGCTCACGGGGCTGTTAGGGTGGCACAGAACTCCCTCGGAATGGGAAAAGGGGTCATTTTCGTGTTGCCACATTGCATAGGAACGCCATGAAACTTCCAGAGGCATTTGCAGCAGAAAGGCACGTTCACTCAAAAATTTTAATATTTTTCACGCATAGACCCCGTCAAACGCTAGAAGTTGGCGGGGATGTCTCTCTTGTGGCTCACGGGGCTGTTAGGGTCGCACAGAAATGCCTCGGAATGGGAAAACGGGTCATTTTTGTGTGGCCACATTGCATAGGAACGGCATGAAACTTCCAGAGGCATTTGCAGCAGGAATGCATGTGCACTCAAAAACGTCTATATTTTTCACGGATAGACCCCGTGAAACGCTATAAATTGGCGGGGATGTCTCTCTTGTGGCTCACGGGCGCTGTTAGTTAGGGTCGCACAGAAATCCCTCGGAATGGGAAAAGGGGTCATTTTCGTGTTGCCACATTGCGTACGAACGGCATGAAACTTCCAGAGGCATCTGCAGCAGAAATGCATGTGCACTCAAAAACGTCTATATTTTTCACGGATAGACCCCGTGAAACGCTAGAAATTGGCGGGGATGTGTCTCTTGTGGCTCACGGGGCTGTTAGGGTCGCACAGAAATCCCTCGGAATGGGAAAACGGGTCATTTTCGTGTTGCCACAATTGGCATACGAACGGCATGAAACTTCCAGAGGCATTTGCAGCAGAAATGCATGTGCACTCAAAAACGTGAATATTTTTTCACGGATAGACCCCGTCAAACGCTCGAATTTGGCGGGGATGTTTCTCTTGTGGGTCACGGGGCTGTTCGGCTCGCACAGAACTCCCTTGGTCCACCTGATTCGTGCATACAGGCAGCAACTAAAACTCTGTAAACCTGCTGTGAGGACATCTAAACAGTGGACCAGTGAGGCTGTGGAAGATTTGCGGGCGTGCTTAGACTGTACTGACTGGGATATGTTCACGACTGCTACCAATAGTCTGGATGAACTCACAGAGGCTGTGTACATCAGCTTCTGTGAGGACTGCTGTATCCCAACACGTACCAGGGTGAACTTTAACAACAACAAGCCCTGGTTCTCAGCAAAGCTCAAAAGGTTGAGGTTGGAGAAGGAGGAAGCGTTTAGGAGTGGGGATAGAGACAGATTCAAGGAGTCGAAGAACAGGTTTAGCAAAGCGGTGAGAGAGGCTAAACGACTGTACTCAGAGACACTAAAACACCAGTT
>NW_027422861.1:1962500-1965000 GCF_048934315.1 Petromyzon marinus | reverse complement strand
GGTGGCACAGAAATCCCTCGGAATGGGAAAAAACGGGTCATTTTCGTGTCGCCACATTGCATGCGAACCGCATGAAACTTCCAGAGGCATTTGCAGCAGGAATGCATGTGCACTCAAAAAATGTGATATTTTTCACGGAGAGACCCCGTGAAACGCTAGAAGTGGGCGGGGATGTCTCTCTTGTGGCTCACGGGGCTGTTAGGGTGGCACAGAAATCCCTCGGAATGGGAAAACGGGTCATTTTCGTGTCGCCACATTGCATACGAACCGCATGAAACTTCCAGAGGCATTTGCAGCAGGAATGCATGTGCACTCAAAAAAGTGAATATTTCTCACGGATAGACCCCGTGATACGCTAGAAATTGGCGGGGATGTCTCTCTTGTGGCTCACGGGGCTGTTAGGGTGGCACAGAAATCCCTCGGAATGGGAAAACGGGTCATTTTCGTGTCGCCACATTGCATGCGAACCGCATGCAACTTCCAGAGGCATTTGCAGCAGAAATGCATGTGCAGTCAAAAAAATTGATATTTTTCACGGATAGACCCCGTGAAACGCTAGAAATTGGCGGGGATGTGTCTCTTGTGGCTCACGGGGCTGTTCGGGTCGCACAGAAATCCCTGGGAATGGGAAAACGGGTCATTTTCGTGTTGCCACATTGCGTACGAACCGCATGAAACTTCCAGAGGCATTTGCAGCAGGAATGCATGTGCACTCAAAAACTTCTATATGTTTCACGGATAGACCCCGTGAAACGCTAGAAATTGGCGGGGATGTGTCTCTTGTGGCTCACGGGGCTGTTAGGGTGGCACAGAACTCCCTCGGAATGGGAAAAGGGGTCATTTTCGTGTTGCCACATTGCATAGGAACGCCATGAAACTTCCAGAGGCATTTGCAGCAGAAAGGCACGTGCACTCAAAAATTTTAATATTTTTCACGCATAGACCCCGTCAAACGCTAGAAGTTGGCGGGGATGTCTCTCTTGTGGCTCACGGGGCTGTTAGGGTCGCACAGAAATGCCTCGGAATGGGAAAACGGGTCATTTTTGTGTGGCCACATTGCATAGGAACGGCATGAAACTTCCAGAGGCATTTGCAGCAGGAATGCATGTGCACTCAAAAACGTCTATATTTTTCACGGATAGACCCCGTGAAACGCTATAAATTGGCGGGGATGTCTCTCTTGTGGCTCACGGGCGCTGTTAGTTAGGGTCGCACAGAAATCCCTCGGAATGGGAAAAGGGGTCATTTTCGTGTTGCCACATTGCGTACGAACGGCATGAAACTTCCAGAGGCATCTGCAGCAGAAATGCATGTGCACTCAAAAACGTCTATATTTTTCACGGATAGACCCCGTGAAACGCTAGAAATTGGCGGGGATGTGTCTCTTGTGGCTCACGGGGCTGTTAGGGTCGCACAGAAATCCCTCGGAATGGGAAAACGGGTCATTTTCGTGTTGCCACAATTGGCATACGAACGGCATGAAACTTCCAGAGGCATTTGCAGCAGAAATGCATGTGCACTCAAAAACGTGAATATTTTTTCACGGATAGACCCCGTCAAACGCTCGAATTTGGCGGGGATGTTTCTCTTGTGGGTCACGGGGCTGTTCGGCTCGCACAGAACTCCCTTGGTCCACCTGATTCGTGCATACAGGCAGCAACTAAAACTCTGTAAACCTGCTGTGAGGACATCTAAACAGTGGACCAGTGAGGCTGTGGAAGATTTGCGGGCGTGCTTAGACTGTACTGACTGGGATATGTTCACGACTGCTACCAATAGTCTGGATGAACTCACAGAGGCTGTGTACATCAGCTTCTGTGAGGACTGCTGTATCCCAACACGTACCAGGGTGAACTTTAACAACAACAAGCCCTGGTTCTCAGCAAAGCTCAAAAGGTTGAGGTTGGAGAAGGAGGAAGCGTTTAGGAGTGGGGATAGAGACAGATTCAAGGAGTCGAAGAACAGGTTTAGCAAAGCGGTGAGAGAGGCTAAACGACTGTACTCAGAGACACTAAAACACCAGTTCTCTACTAACGACGCTGCTTCTGTCTGCCAAAGGGCTCAGGCACATCACCAACTACAAACCCAGAGCGCCCCACACCACTAACGACTCCCGCCTAGCCAACGACCTGAACGAGTTCTACCGTAGATTTGAAAGACAATTGGACTGTCCTGAACCACCCCTTCCCACCCAAGAGGCCCCATCCCCCACCCATACTACAGAAACGACTCTCTCCTTTCAGGAGGGAGAAGTTAATGGGCTTTTCAAGAGGCAGAATCCACGCAAAGCAGCCGGGCCGGACTCTGTCTCTCCAGCCACCCTCAGGCACTGCGCTGACCAGCTGTCTCCGGTGTTCACCAACATCTTTAACACCTCCCTGGAGACATGCCATGTACCAGCCTGTCTCAAGTCCTCCACCATCATCGCTGTGCCCAAAAAGCTAAGGCCAACAGGACTAAATGATTACAGACCGGTCGCCCTTACATCTGTGGTAATGAA
>NW_027422861.1:1950000-1952500 GCF_048934315.1 Petromyzon marinus | reverse complement strand
CTGTTAGGGTGGCACAGAAATCCCTCGGAATGGGAAAACGGGTCATTTTCGTGTTGCCACATTGCATGCGAACGGCATGAAACTTCCAGAGGCATTTGCAGCAGGAATGCATGTGCAGTCAAAAAAGTGAATATTTTTCACGGATAGACCCCGTGAAACGCTAGAAATTGGCGGCGATGTCTCTCTTGTGGCTCACGGGGCTGTTAGGGTGGCACAGAAATCCCTCGGAATGGGAAAACGGGTCATTTTCGTGTCGCCACATTGCATGCGAACCGCATGAAACTTCCAGAGGCATTTGCAGCAGAAATGCATGTGCAGTCAAAAAATTGAATATTTTTCACGGATAGACCCCGTGAAACGCTAGAAATTGGCGGGGATGTGTCTCTTGTGGCTCACGGGGCTGTTAGGGTGGCACAGAAATCCCTCGGAATGGGAAAAAACGGGTCATTTTCGTGTCGCCACATTGCATGCGAACCGCATGAAACTTCCAGAGGCATTTGCAGCAGGAATGCATGTGCACTCAAAAAATGTGATATTTTTCACGGAGAGACCCCGTGAAACGCTAGAAGTGGGCGGGGATGTCTCTCTTGTGGCTCACGGGGCTGTTAGGGTGGCACAGAAATCCCTCGGAATGGGAAAACGGGTCATTTTCGTGTCGCCACATTGCATACGAACCGCATGAAACTTCCAGAGGCATTTGCAGCAGGAATGCATGTGCACTCAAAAAAGTGAATATTTCTCACGGATAGACCCCGTGATACGCTAGAAATTGGCGGGGATGTCTCTCTTGTGGCTCACGGGGCTGTTAGGGTGGCACAGAAATCCCTCGGAATGGGAAAACGGGTCATTTTCGTGTCGCCACATTGCATGCGAACCGCATGCAACTTCCAGAGGCATTTGCAGCAGAAATGCATGTGCAGTCAAAAAAAAATTGATATTTTTCACGGATAGACCCCGTGAAACGCTAGAAATTGGCGGGGATGTGTCTCTTGTGGCTCACGGGGCTGTTCGGGTCGCACAGAAATCCCTGGGAATGGGAAAACGGGTCATTTTCGTGTTGCCACATTGCGTACGAACCGCATGAAACTTCCAGAGGCATTTGCAGCAGGAATGCATGTGCACTCAAAAACTTCTATATGTTTCACGGATAGACCCCGTGAAACGCTAGAAATTGGCGGGGATGTGTCTCTTGTGGCTCACGGGGCTGTTAGGGTGGCACAGAACTCCCTCGGAATGGGAAAAGGGGTCATTTTCGTGTTGCCACATTGCATAGGAACGCCATGAAACTTCCAGAGGCATTTGCAGCAGAAAGGCACGTGCACTCAAAAATTTTAATATTTTTCACGCATAGACCCCGTCAAACGCTAGAAGTTGGCGGGGATGTCTCTCTTGTGGCTCACGGGGCTGTTAGGGTCGCACAGAAATGCCTCGGAATGGGAAAACGGGTCATTTTTGTGTGGCCACATTGCATAGGAACGGCATGAAACTTCCAGAGGCATTTGCAGCAGGAATGCATGTGCACTCAAAAACGTCTATATTTTTCACGGATAGACCCCGTGAAACGCTATAAATTGGCGGGGATGTCTCTCTTGTGGCTCACGGGCGCTGTTAGTTAGGGTCGCACAGAAATCCCTCGGAATGGGAAAAGGGGTCATTTTCGTGTTGCCACATTGCGTACGAACGGCATGAAACTTCCAGAGGCATCTGCAGCAGAAATGCATGTGCACTCAAAAACGTCTATATTTTTCACGGATAGACCCCGTGAAACGCTAGAAATTGGCGGGGATGTGTCTCTTGTGGCTCACGGGGCTGTTAGGGTCGCACAGAAATCCCTCGGAATGGGAAAACGGGTCATTTTCGTGTTGCCACAATTGGCATACGAACGGCATGAAACTTCCAGAGGCATTTGCAGCAGAAATGCATGTGCACTCAAAAACGTGAATATTTTTTCACGGATAGACCCCGTCAAACGCTCGAATTTGGCGGGGATGTTTCTCTTGTGGGTCACGGGGCTGTTCGGCTCGCACAGAACTCCCTTGGTCCACCTGATTCGTGCATACAGGCAGCAACTAAAACTCTGTAAACCTGCTGTGAGGACATCTAAACAGTGGACCAGTGAGGCTGTGGAAGATTTGCGGGCGTGCTTAGACTGTACTGACTGGGATATGTTCACGACTGCTACCAATAGTCTGGATGAACTCACAGAGGCTGTGTACATCAGCTTCTGTGAGGACTGCTGTATCCCAACACGTACCAGGGTGAACTTTAACAACAACAAGCCCTGGTTCTCAGCAAAGCTCAAAAGGTTGAGGTTGGAGAAGGAGGAAGCGTTTAGGAGTGGGGATAGAGACAGATTCAAGGAGTCGAAGAACAGGTTTAGCAAAGCGGTGAGAGAGGCTAAACGACTGTACTCAGAGACACTAAAACACCAGTTCTCTACTAACGACGCTGCTTCTGTCTGCCAAAGGGCTCAGGCACATCACCAACTACAAACCCAGAG
>NW_027422861.1:1942500-1945000 GCF_048934315.1 Petromyzon marinus | reverse complement strand
ATCTATATAAGTGCTCTTGAATAGGCTTCGTGTAAAAAAATAGCAATAAAAAAATACCAAGTCTTCGTCTTGGAAAATAACAAAATCTAAAAGAAAAGTCTTCTTTGTGGAAAATAGTAAAATAAAAAACCAAGACTTCACCTTGGAAAATAACAAAATCTAATCTAAAACATCTTAAATAAAGCTGGTTTGTAGTCTTCTCTCGAACTGATGTAGTGCAAAAATAAAGAATTAAAATAACAAAGTCTAATCTATATAAGTGCTCTTGAATAAAGCTTCCTGTAAAAAATACCAAAAAAAAATACCAAGTCTTCGTCTTGGAAAATAACAAAATCTAAAAGAAAAGAAAAGTCTTCTTTGTGGAAAATAGTAAAATAAAAAAAACCAAGACTTCACCTTGGAAAATAACAAAATCTAATCTAAAACATCTTAAATAAAGCTTATTTCTAATCTTCTTTGTAGGCAGAAAATAGTAAGTTACAGGACTCTCGAACTGATGTAGTCCAAAAATAAAGAATTAAAATAACAAAGTCTAATCTATATAAGTGCTCTTGAATAAGCTTCGTGTAAAAAATAACAATATAATAAAAATACCAAGTCTTCGTCTTGGAAAATAACAAAATCTAAAAGAAAGGTCTTCTTTATGGAAAATAGTAAAATAAGAATACCAAGACTTCACCTTGGAAAATAACAAAACCATCTTGAAAAAAGCTTATTTTTAATCTTCTTTGTAGGCAGAAAATAGTAAGGCGAAAATAAAGTCCCCTCTAAGCTCTAAAGTAACAAATACGACGTGTTAAAAAAAAAAACTAACAATAAAAAAAAGAACCAAGACTTCGTCTTGGAAAATAACAATCTAAATTGTGGAAAATAGTAAAATGAAATAAAAACCGACTTCACCTTCGAAAATAACAAAATCAATCTAAAACAAATGACATCTTAAAACAAAACTATTATTTGTTTCGGAGGTTGTCTATGACTGTTCATAGACCGCATAATTTCCACAGAACATTCTCAGAATATCAAGAGAGAAAAGCAGCGTTCTGCGGGAAATCATCTTGGCCAGTGATGTCGTTCTGGGTTTGGTCAGGCCCAGGGAGGTAAGTACCTCGTTATTCTCAAGGGGCCACTTTCCTCTTGCCCCAACCGGGAATCCAAAGAATGTGACCTTGCTAGCCTTCGTCAGCACTTTGACTTGATCACCAAGAGGGGTATAGTACGAAACTTTGTGCGAGGCAGCATCTGACAAGGTATTCTTTGAAAGCTCAAAACGGACGGTGACATCGATCACAACCGCCTCCTCATCTTTTGCAAACACGAGGTCAGGCTTTCTCATCTTTCCCGTCTCGGATATGAACCGTGGCTCTTTGTATACAGACCAGCCCAATCTAGCCGCTTCGTCTGCCAGAATGTTACTGATCTTGTTGTGTCGCGCAATTCTTGCTTTCTGTACTGCAGGACATTGACCGAGAATGTGCGAAAGGGACTCGAGTCTGGCAGAGCATTTCCTGCAGGAACGTAAGGCCCCATCTCTGCCTCTGTTCAAGCTTTCTCTTGTTGGGTAAATATTTGCCCTTAGTTGTAGTGCTGCAATAAAGAAGCATTGTTTAAAGCCGCACCATGGCCTCAACCAAGCATTACTGATTCTATCATGCGCAAAGTTTACAATGCCCCTTCCTTGAACCGGCTTTTCGCACCATCTCTGAAATTCATGCTCCCTCCAATCGCAGGGTCTCGGATATACAGGTTCTTTTGACACCGAGTCCCTGAGAACGAATGTTGGGATTGCATCACTGTCACCCCCTGCTCGTACCCACAAATTACGGTATTCTTCCTCCATACCATGCGAGGACACAATATTACGGGTGATAGCATCGGACGAGTTTGCTATACGTTGCAGCCTTCTAACTTGAACCGAAGGGATTGTTTTTTCCAGTTTCAAGATGGCAAGGCCTCCGTCTCGGGCTCTGGCATATAACAGTCCATCACAAGTTGAAGCGGGAAGGTGGAGCCATCCTTTTACCGCCTTTCTAATCTCTTGGTCCAACCCACGGAGAGTTGATTGCTTGCAGTCCGAGTGGTCTGCAGGATATAACAATCTGGGTAGGGCATAGGCATTGAGTAGTTCAACCTTCTGAGTTGGCTTCAGAGGCGCCTCATCGATTTTCGAGATCCATGTCTTTAGCTGACAATGTAGATCAGGCTGTATAGTGCCAGTCCAAGGGCCAATTTTCAGACCAAGGTATTTCGTTGATTCATCAGGTTGGATCATATGGACATCTTTATTTTTGATAGTCCATGGGTCGCAGTTGTTCACCGTATATGAATCTTTGGTTGGGCTTATCATGAAGCCCTGGCACTTTCTGGCCTGAACCTCCAATCCCGATAGCCCACAAAATGATTCCAAGATCGCTAGATTGGCGGCCATACCAACCCAAGATTCGCTCACCAACACCAAATCATCAGCAAACGCAAGAGCTGTCACGTGGTCGGTATCAAT
>NW_027422861.1:1930000-1932500 GCF_048934315.1 Petromyzon marinus | reverse complement strand
ATTTTAATATTTTTCACGCATAGACCCCGTCAAACGCTAGAAGTTGGCGGGGATGTCTCTCTTGTGGCTCACGGGGCTGTTAGGGTCGCACAGAAATGCCTCGGAATGGGAAAACGGGTCATTTTTGTGTGGCCACATTGCATAGGAACGGCATGAAACTTCCAGAGGCATTTGCAGCAGGAATGCATGTGCACTCAAAAACGTCTATATTTTTCACGGATAGACCCCGTGAAACGCTATAAATTGGCGGGGATGTCTCTCTTGTGGCTCACGGGCGCTGTTAGTTAGGGTCGCACAGAAATCCCTCGGAATGGGAAAAGGGGTCATTTTCGTGTTGCCACATTGCGTACGAACGGCATGAAACTTCCAGAGGCATCTGCAGCAGAAATGCATGTGCACTCAAAAACGTCTATATTTTTCACGGATAGACCCCGTGAAACGCTAGAAATTGGCGGGGATGTGTCTCTTGTGGCTCACGGGGCTGTTAGGGTCGCACAGAAATCCCTCGGAATGGGAAAACGGGTCATTTTCGTGTTGCCACAATTGGCATACGAACGGCATGAAACTTCCAGAGGCATTTGCAGCAGAAATGCATGTGCACTCAAAAACGTGAATATTTTTTCACGGATAGACCCCGTCAAACGCTCGAATTTGGCGGGGATGTTTCTCTTGTGGGTCACGGGGCTGTTCGGCTCGCACAGAACTCCCTTGGTCCACCTGATTCGTGCATACAGGCAGCAACTAAAACTCTGTAAACCTGCTGTGAGGACATCTAAACAGTGGACCAGTGAGGCTGTGGAAGATTTGCGGGCGTGCTTAGACTGTACTGACTGGGATATGTTCACGACTGCTACCAATAGTCTGGATGAACTCACAGAGGCTGTGTACATCAGCTTCTGTGAGGACTGCTGTATCCCAACACGTACCAGGGTGAACTTTAACAACAACAAGCCCTGGTTCTCAGCAAAGCTCAAAAGGTTGAGGTTGGAGAAGGAGGAAGCGTTTAGGAGTGGGGATAGAGACAGATTCAAGGAGTCGAAGAACAGGTTTAGCAAAGCGGTGAGAGAGGCTAAACGACTGTACTCAGAGACACTAAAACACCAGTTCTCTACTAACGACGCTGCTTCTGTCTGCCAAAGGGCTCAGGCACATCACCAACTACAAACCCAGAGCGCCCCACACCACTAACGACTCCCGCCTAGCCAACGACCTGAACGAGTTCTACCGTAGATTTGAAAGACAATTGGACTGTCCTGAACCACCCCTTCCCACCCAAGAGGCCCCATCCCCCACCCATACTACAGAAACGACTCTCTCCTTTCAGGAGGGAGAAGTTAATGGGCTTTTCAAGAGGCAGAATCCACGCAAAGCAGCCGGGCCGGACTCTGTCTCTCCAGCCACCCTCAGGCACTGCGCTGACCAGCTGTCTCCGGTGTTCACCAACATCTTTAACACCTCCCTGGAGACATGCCATGTACCAGCCTGTCTCAAGTCCTCCACCATCATCGCTGTGCCCAAAAAGCTAAGGCCAACAGGACTAAATGATTACAGACCGGTCGCCCTTACATCTGTGGTAATGAAGTCTTTTGAGCGCCTGCTCCTGGCACACCTCAAAGCCATCACAGACCCTCTCCTGGACCCCCTTCAGTTTGCCTACAGAGCCAACAGGTCTGTGGACGACGCAGTTAACATGGCCCTCCACTTCACCCTACAGCATGTGGACGCCCCAGCATCCTACGCCAGGATCCTGTTTGTGGACTTCAGCTCTGCCTTCAACACCATCATCCCTGCCCTGCTTCAGGACAAGCTCTTCCAGCTGAACGTGCCCTACTCCACCTGCAGGTGGATCACAGACTTCCTCTCTGACAGGAAGCAGTGCGTTAAGCCGGGAACAGAAGTCTCTGACTCCAGGTCCATCAGCACGGGAACTCGTCAGGGCTGCGTCCTTTGCCCACTGCTCTTCTCCCTGTATACCAACAGCTGCGCCTCCAATCATCTGTCCGTCAAACTCTTGAAGTTTGTCGGACGACACCACCCTCATTGGGCTGATCTCTGGTGGGGATGAGTCTGACTATAGGTGGGAAGCTGACAACCTGGTGACCTGGTGTAGCCAGAACAACTTAGAGCTAAATGCTCTAAGGACAGTTGAGATGGTTGTGGACTTCAGGAAGAATACAGCCCCACTCACCGCCATCACCCTGTTAGACTCCGCAGTCAAAATTGTGGAGTCCTTCCGCTTCCTGGGCACTATTCTCTGCCGGGACCTCAAGTGGGAACTGAACATCAGCTCCCTCGCCAAGAGAGCTCAACAGAGGATGTACTTTCGACGGCAGCTGAAGAAATGCAACCTGCCAAAGACAATGATGGTGCAATTCTATACAGCGATCATTGAATCCATCCTCACCTCCTCCATAACCGTCTGGTACGCTGCTGCCACTGCCAAGGACAAGAGCAGACTGCAGCGTATCATGCACACTGCTGAGAAGGTAATTGCCTGCAA
>NW_027422861.1:1905000-1907500 GCF_048934315.1 Petromyzon marinus | reverse complement strand
AAGTTGGCGGGGATGTCTCTCTTGTGGCTCACGGGGCTGTTAGGGTCGCACAGAAATGCCTCGGAATGGGAAAACGGGTCATTTTTGTGTGGCCACATTGCATAGGAACGGCATGAAACTTCCAGAGGCATTTGCAGCAGGAATGCATGTGCACTCAAAAACGTCTATATTTTTCACGGATAGACCCCGTGAAACGCTATAAATTGGCGGGGATGTCTCTCTTGTGGCTCACGGGCGCTGTTAGTTAGGGTCGCACAGAAATCCCTCGGAATGGGAAAAGGGGTCATTTTCGTGTTGCCACATTGCGTACGAACGGCATGAAACTTCCAGAGGCATCTGCAGCAGAAATGCATGTGCACTCAAAAACGTCTATATTTTTCACGGATAGACCCCGTGAAACGCTAGAAATTGGCGGGGATGTGTCTCTTGTGGCTCACGGGGCTGTTCGGGTCGCACAGAAATCCCTGGGAATGGGAAAACGGGTCATTTTCGTGTTGCCACATTGCGTACGAACCGCATGAAACTTCCAGAGGCATTTGCAGCAGGAATGCATGTGCACTCAAAAACTTCTATATGTTTCACGGATAGACCCCGTGAAACGCTAGAAATTGGCGGGGATGTGTCTCTTGTGGCTCACGGGGCTGTTAGGGTGGCACAGAACTCCCTCGGAATGGGAAAAGGGGTCATTTTCGTGTTGCCACATTGCATAGGAACGCCATGAAACTTCCAGAGGCATTTGCAGCAGAAAGGCACGTGCACTCAAAAATTTTAATATTTTTCACGCATAGACCCCGTCAAACGCTAGAAGTTGGCGGGGATGTCTCTCTTGTGGCTCACGGGGCTGTTAGGGTCGCACAGAAATGCCTCGGAATGGGAAAACGGGTCATTTTTGTGTGGCCACATTGCATAGGAACGGCATGAAACTTCCAGAGGCATTTGCAGCAGGAATGCATGTGCACTCAAAAACGTCTATATTTTTCACGGATAGACCCCGTGAAACGCTATAAATTGGCGGGGATGTCTCTCTTGTGGCTCACGGGCGCTGTTAGTTAGGGTCGCACAGAAATCCCTCGGAATGGGAAAAGGGGTCATTTTCGTGTTGCCACATTGCGTACGAACGGCATGAAACTTCCAGAGGCATCTGCAGCAGAAATGCATGTGCACTCAAAAACGTCTATATTTTTCACGGATAGACCCCGTGAAACGCTAGAAATTGGCGGGGATGTGTCTCTTGTGGCTCACGGGGCTGTTAGGGTCGCACAGAAATCCCTCGGAATGGGAAAACGGGTCATTTTCGTGTTGCCACAATTGGCATACGAACGGCATGAAACTTCCAGAGGCATTTGCAGCAGAAATGCATGTGCACTCAAAAACGTGAATATTTTTTCACGGATAGACCCCGTCAAACGCTCGAATTTGGCGGGGATGTTTCTCTTGTGGGTCACGGGGCTGTTCGGCTCGCACAGAACTCCCTTGGTCCACCTGATTCGTGCATACAGGCAGCAACTAAAACTCTGTAAACCTGCTGTGAGGACATCTAAACAGTGGACCAGTGAGGCTGTGGAAGATTTGCGGGCGTGCTTAGACTGTACTGACTGGGATATGTTCACGACTGCTACCAATAGTCTGGATGAACTCACAGAGGCTGTGTACATCAGCTTCTGTGAGGACTGCTGTATCCCAACACGTACCAGGGTGAACTTTAACAACAACAAGCCCTGGTTCTCAGCAAAGCTCAAAAGGTTGAGGTTGGAGAAGGAGGAAGCGTTTAGGAGTGGGGATAGAGACAGATTCAAGGAGTCGAAGAACAGGTTTAGCAAAGCGGTGAGAGAGGCTAAACGACTGTACTCAGAGACACTAAAACACCAGTTCTCTACTAACGACGCTGCTTCTGTCTGCCAAAGGGCTCAGGCACATCACCAACTACAAACCCAGAGCGCCCCACACCACTAACGACTCCCGCCTAGCCAACGACCTGAACGAGTTCTACCGTAGATTTGAAAGACAATTGGACTGTCCTGAACCACCCCTTCCCACCCAAGAGGCCCCATCCCCCACCCATACTACAGAAACGACTCTCTCCTTTCAGGAGGGAGAAGTTAATGGGCTTTTCAAGAGGCAGAATCCACGCAAAGCAGCCGGGCCGGACTCTGTCTCTCCAGCCACCCTCAGGCACTGCGCTGACCAGCTGTCTCCGGTGTTCACCAACATCTTTAACACCTCCCTGGAGACATGCCATGTACCAGCCTGTCTCAAGTCCTCCACCATCATCGCTGTGCCCAAAAAGCTAAGGCCAACAGGACTAAATGATTACAGACCGGTCGCCCTTACATCTGTGGTAATGAAGTCTTTTGAGCGCCTGCTCCTGGCACACCTCAAAGCCATCACAGACCCTCTCCTGGACCCCCTTCAGTTTGCCTACAGAGCCAACAGGTCTGTGGACGACGCAGTTAACATGGCCCTCCACTTCACCCTACAGCATGTGGACGCCCCAGCATCC
>NW_027422861.1:1892500-1895000 GCF_048934315.1 Petromyzon marinus | reverse complement strand
GAATATTTTTCACGGATAGACCCCGTGAAACGCTAGAAATTGGCGGGGATGTGTCTCTTGTGGCTCACGGGGCTGTTAGGGTGGCACAGAAATCCCTCGGAATGGGAAAAAACGGGTCATTTTCGTGTCGCCACATTGCATGCGAACCGCATGAAACTTCCAGAGGCATTTGCAGCAGGAATGCATGTGCACTCAAAAAATGTGATATTTTTCACGGAGAGACCCCGTAAAACGCTAGAAGTGGGCGGGGATGTCTCTCTTGTGGCTCACGGGGCTGTTAGGGTGGCACAGAAATCCCTCGGAATGGGAAAACGGGTCATTTTCGTGTCGCCACATTGCATACGAACCGCATGAAACTTCCAGAGGCATTTGCAGCAGGAATGCATGTGCACTCAAAAAAGTGAATATTTCTCACGGATAGACCCCGTGATACGCTAGAAATTGGCGGGGATGTCTCTCTTGTGGCTCACGGGGCTGTTAGGGTGGCACAGAAATCCCTCGGAATGGGAAAACGGGTCATTTTCGTGTCGCCACATTGCATGCGAACCGCATGCAACTTCCAGAGGCATTTGCAGCAGAAATGCATGTGCAGTCAAAAAAAAATTGATATTTTTCACGGATAGACCCCGTGAAACGCTAGAAATTGGCGGGGATGTGTCTCTTGTGGCTCACGGGGCTGTTCGGGTCGCACAGAAATCCCTGGGAATGGGAAAACGGGTCATTTTCGTGTTGCCACATTGCGTACGAACCGCATGAAACTTCCAGAGGCATTTGCAGCAGGAATGCATGTGCACTCAAAAACTTCTATATGTTTCACGGATAGACCCCGTGAAACGCTAGAAATTGGCGGGGATGTGTCTCTTGTGGCTCACGGGGCTGTTAGGGTGGCACAGAACTCCCTCGGAATGGGAAAAGGGGTCATTTTCGTGTTGCCACATTGCATAGGAACGCCATGAAACTTCCAGAGGCATTTGCAGCAGAAAGGCACGTGCACTCAAAAATTTTAATATTTTTCACGCATAGACCCCGTCAAACGCTAGAAGTTGGCGGGGATGTCTCTCTTGTGGCTCACGGGGCTGTTAGGGTCGCACAGAAATGCCTCGGAATGGGAAAACGGGTCATTTTTGTGTGGCCACATTGCATAGGAACGGCATGAAACTTCCAGAGGCATTTGCAGCAGGAATGCATGTGCACTCAAAAACGTCTATATTTTTCACGGATAGACCCCGTGAAACGCTATAAATTGGCGGGGATGTCTCTCTTGTGGCTCACGGGCGCTGTTAGTTAGGGTCGCACAGAAATCCCTCGGAATGGGAAAAGGGGTCATTTTCGTGTTGCCACATTGCGTACGAACGGCATGAAACTTCCAGAGGCATCTGCAGCAGAAATGCATGTGCACTCAAAAACGTCTATATTTTTCACGGATAGACCCCGTGAAACGCTAGAAATTGGCGGGGATGTGTCTCTTGTGGCTCACGGGGCTGTTAGGGTCGCACAGAAATCCCTCGGAATGGGAAAACGGGTCATTTTCGTGTTGCCACAATTGGCATACGAACGGCATGAAACTTCCAGAGGCATTTGCAGCAGAAATGCATGTGCACTCAAAAACGTGAATATTTTTTCACGGATAGACCCCGTCAAACGCTCGAATTTGGCGGGGATGTTTCTCTTGTGGGTCACGGGGCTGTTCGGCTCGCACAGAACTCCCTTGGTCCACCTGATTCGTGCATACAGGCAGCAACTAAAACTCTGTAAACCTGCTGTGAGGACATCTAAACAGTGGACCAGTGAGGCTGTGGAAGATTTGCGGGCGTGCTTAGACTGTACTGACTGGGATATGTTCACGACTGCTACCAATAGTCTGGATGAACTCACAGAGGCTGTGTACATCAGCTTCTGTGAGGACTGCTGTATCCCAACACGTACCAGGGTGAACTTTAACAACAACAAGCCCTGGTTCTCAGCAAAGCTCAAAAGGTTGAGGTTGGAGAAGGAGGAAGCGTTTAGGAGTGGGGATAGAGACAGATTCAAGGAGTCGAAGAACAGGTTTAGCAAAGCGGTGAGAGAGGCTAAACGACTGTACTCAGAGACACTAAAACACCAGTTCTCTACTAACGACGCTGCTTCTGTCTGCCAAAGGGCTCAGGCACATCACCAACTACAAACCCAGAGCGCCCCACACCACTAACGACTCCCGCCTAGCCAACGACCTGAACGAGTTCTACCGTAGATTTGAAAGACAATTGGACTGTCCTGAACCACCCCTTCCCACCCAAGAGGCCCCATCCCCCACCCATACTACAGAAACGACTCTCTCCTTTCAGGAGGGAGAAGTTAATGGGCTTTTCAAGAGGCAGAATCCACGCAAAGCAGCCGGGCCGGACTCTGTCTCTCCAGCCACCCTCAGGCACTGCGCTGACCAGCTGTCTCCGGTGTTCACCAACATCTTTAACACCTCCCTGGAGACATGCCATGTACCAGCCTGTCTCAAGTCCTCCAC
>NW_027422861.1:1880000-1882500 GCF_048934315.1 Petromyzon marinus | reverse complement strand
AGGGTGGCACAGAAATCCCTCGGAATGGGAAAACGGGTCATTTTCGTGTCGCCACATTGCATGCGAACCGCATGCAACTTCCAGAGGCATTTGCAGCAGAAATGCATGTGCAGTCAAAAAAAAATTGATATTTTTCACGGATAGACCCCGTGAAACGCTAGAAATTGGCGGGGATGTGTCTCTTGTGGCTCACGGGGCTGTTCGGGTCGCACAGAAATCCCTGGGAATGGGAAAACGGGTCATTTTCGTGTTGCCACATTGCGTACGAACCGCATGAAACTTCCAGAGGCATTTGCAGCAGGAATGCATGTGCACTCAAAAACTTCTATATGTTTCACGGATAGACCCCGTGAAACGCTAGAAATTGGCGGGGATGTGTCTCTTGTGGCTCACGGGGCTGTTAGGGTGGCACAGAACTCCCTCGGAATGGGAAAAGGGGTCATTTTCGTGTTGCCACATTGCATAGGAACGCCATGAAACTTCCAGAGGCATTTGCAGCAGAAAGGCACGTGCACTCAAAAATTTTAATATTTTTCACGCATAGACCCCGTCAAACGCTAGAAGTTGGCGGGGATGTCTCTCTTGTGGCTCACGGGGCTGTTAGGGTCGCACAGAAATGCCTCGGAATGGGAAAACGGGTCATTTTTGTGTGGCCACATTGCATAGGAACGGCATGAAACTTCCAGAGGCATTTGCAGCAGGAATGCATGTGCACTCAAAAACGTCTATATTTTTCACGGATAGACCCCGTGAAACGCTATAAATTGGCGGGGATGTCTCTCTTGTGGCTCACGGGCGCTGTTAGTTAGGGTCGCACAGAAATCCCTCGGAATGGGAAAAGGGGTCATTTTCGTGTTGCCACATTGCGTACGAACGGCATGAAACTTCCAGAGGCATCTGCAGCAGAAATGCATGTGCACTCAAAAACGTCTATATTTTTCACGGATAGACCCCGTGAAACGCTAGAAATTGGCGGGGATGTGTCTCTTGTGGCTCACGGGGCTGTTAGGGTCGCACAGAAATCCCTCGGAATGGGAAAACGGGTCATTTTCGTGTTGCCACAATTGGCATACGAACGGCATGAAACTTCCAGAGGCATTTGCAGCAGAAATGCATGTGCACTCAAAAACGTGAATATTTTTTCACGGATAGACCCCGTCAAACGCTCGAATTTGGCGGGGATGTTTCTCTTGTGGGTCACGGGGCTGTTCGGCTCGCACAGAACTCCCTTGGTCCACCTGATTCGTGCATACAGGCAGCAACTAAAACTCTGTAAACCTGCTGTGAGGACATCTAAACAGTGGACCAGTGAGGCTGTGGAAGATTTGCGGGCGTGCTTAGACTGTACTGACTGGGATATGTTCACGACTGCTACCAATAGTCTGGATGAACTCACAGAGGCTGTGTACATCAGCTTCTGTGAGGACTGCTGTATCCCAACACGTACCAGGGTGAACTTTAACAACAACAAGCCCTGGTTCTCAGCAAAGCTCAAAAGGTTGAGGTTGGAGAAGGAGGAAGCGTTTAGGAGTGGGGATAGAGACAGATTCAAGGAGTCGAAGAACAGGTTTAGCAAAGCGGTGAGAGAGGCTAAACGACTGTACTCAGAGACACTAAAACACCAGTTCTCTACTAACGACGCTGCTTCTGTCTGCCAAAGGGCTCAGGCACATCACCAACTACAAACCCAGAGCGCCCCACACCACTAACGACTCCCGCCTAGCCAACGACCTGAACGAGTTCTACCGTAGATTTGAAAGACAATTGGACTGTCCTGAACCACCCCTTCCCACCCAAGAGGCCCCATCCCCCACCCATACTACAGAAACGACTCTCTCCTTTCAGGAGGGAGAAGTTAATGGGCTTTTCAAGAGGCAGAATCCACGCAAAGCAGCCGGGCCGGACTCTGTCTCTCCAGCCACCCTCAGGCACTGCGCTGACCAGCTGTCTCCGGTGTTCACCAACATCTTTAACACCTCCCTGGAGACATGCCATGTACCAGCCTGTCTCAAGTCCTCCACCATCATCGCTGTGCCCAAAAAGCTAAGGCCAACAGGACTAAATGATTACAGACCGGTCGCCCTTACATCTGTGGTAATGAAGTCTTTTGAGCGCCTGCTCCTGGCACACCTCAAAGCCATCACAGACCCTCTCCTGGACCCCCTTCAGTTTGCCTACAGAGCCAACAGGTCTGTGGACGACGCAGTTAACATGGCCCTCCACTTCACCCTACAGCATGTGGACGCCCCAGCATCCTACGCCAGGATCCTGTTTGTGGACTTCAGCTCTGCCTTCAACACCATCATCCCTGCCCTGCTTCAGGACAAGCTCTTCCAGCTGAACGTGCCCTACTCCACCTGCAGGTGGATCACAGACTTCCTCTCTGACAGGAAGCAGTGCGTTAAGCCGGGAACAGAAGTCTCTGACTCCAGGTCCATCAGCACGGGAACTCCTCAGGGCTGCGTCCTTTGCCCACTGCTCTTCTCCCTGTATACCAACA
>NW_027422861.1:1867500-1870000 GCF_048934315.1 Petromyzon marinus | reverse complement strand
TCACGGGGCTGTTAGGGTGGCACAGAAATCCCTCGGAATGGGAAAAAACGGGTCATTTTCGTGTCGCCACATTGCATGCGAACCGCATGAAACTTCCAGAGGCATTTGCAGCAGGAATGCATGTGCACTCAAAAAATGTGATATTTTTCACGGAGAGACCCCGTGAAACGCTAGAAGTGGGCGGGGATGTCTCTCTTGTGGCTCACGGGGCTGTTAGGGTGGCACAGAAATCCCTCGGAATGGGAAAACGGGTCATTTTCGTGTCGCCACATTGCATACGAACCGCATGAAACTTCCAGAGGCATTTGCAGCAGGAATGCATGTGCACTCAAAAAAGTGAATATTTCTCACGGATAGACCCCGTGATACGCTAGAAATTGGCGGGGATGTCTCTCTTGTGGCTCACGGGGCTGTTAGGGTGGCACAGAAATCCCTCGGAATGGGAAAACGGGTCATTTTCGTGTCGCCACATTGCATGCAAACCGCATGCAACTTCCAGAGGCATTTGCAGCAGAAATGCATGTGCAGTCAAAAAAAAATTGATATTTTTCACGGATAGACCCCGTGAAACGCTAGAAATTGGCGGGGATGTGTCTCTTGTGGCTCACGGGGCTGTTCGGGTCGCACAGAAATCCCTGGGAATGGGAAAACGGGTCATTTTCGTGTTGCCACATTGCGTACGAACCGCATGAAACTTCCAGAGGCATTTGCAGCAGGAATGCATGTGCACTCAAAAACTTCTATATGTTTCACGGATAGACCCCGTGAAACGCTAGAAATTGGCGGGGATGTGTCTCTTGTGGCTCACGGGGCTGTTAGGGTGGCACAGAACTCCCTCGGAATGGGAAAAGGGGTCATTTTCGTGTTGCCACATTGCATAGGAACGCCATGAAACTTCCAGAGGCATTTGCAGCAGAAAGGCACGTGCACTCAAAAATTTTAATATTTTTCACGCATAGACCCCGTCAAACGCTAGAAGTTGGCGGGGATGTCTCTCTTGTGGCTCACGGGGCTGTTAGGGTCGCACAGAAATGCCTCGGAATGGGAAAACGGGTCATTTTTGTGTGGCCACATTGCATAGGAACGGCATGAAACTTCCAGAGGCATTTGCAGCAGGAATGCATGTGCACTCAAAAACGTCTATATTTTTCACGGATAGACCCCGTGAAACGCTATAAATTGGCGGGGATGTCTCTCTTGTGGCTCACGGGCGCTGTTAGTTAGGGTCGCACAGAAATCCCTCGGAATGGGAAAAGGGGTCATTTTCGTGTTGCCACATTGCGTACGAACGGCATGAAACTTCCAGAGGCATCTGCAGCAGAAATGCATGTGCACTCAAAAACGTCTATATTTTTCACGGATAGACCCCGTGAAACGCTAGAAATTGGCGGGGATGTGTCTCTTGTGGCTCACGGGGCTGTTAGGGTCGCACAGAAATCCCTCGGAATGGGAAAACGGGTCATTTTCGTGTTGCCACAATTGGCATACGAACGGCATGAAACTTCCAGAGGCATTTGCAGCAGAAATGCATGTGCACTCAAAAACGTGAATATTTTTTCACGGATAGACCCCGTCAAACGCTCGAATTTGGCGGGGATGTTTCTCTTGTGGGTCACGGGGCTGTTCGGCTCGCACAGAACTCCCTTGGTCCACCTGATTCGTGCATACAGGCAGCAACTAAAACTCTGTAAACCTGCTGTGAGGACATCTAAACAGTGGACCAGTGAGGCTGTGGAAGATTTGCGGGCGTGCTTAGACTGTACTGACTGGGATATGTTCACGACTGCTACCAATAGTCTGGATGAACTCACAGAGGCTGTGTACATCAGCTTCTGTGAGGACTGCTGTATCCCAACACGTACCAGGGTGAACTTTAACAACAACAAGCCCTGGTTCTCAGCAAAGCTCAAAAGGTTGAGGTTGGAGAAGGAGGAAGCGTTTAGGAGTGGGGATAGAGACAGATTCAAGGAGTCGAAGAACAGGTTTAGCAAAGCGGTGAGAGAGGCTAAACGACTGTACTCAGAGACACTAAAACACCAGTTCTCTACTAACGACGCTGCTTCTGTCTGCCAAAGGGCTCAGGCACATCACCAACTACAAACCCAGAGCGCCCCACACCACTAACGACTCCCGCCTAGCCAACGACCTGAACGAGTTCTACCGTAGATTTGAAAGACAATTGGACTGTCCTGAACCACCCCTTCCCACCCAAGAGGCCCCATCCCCCACCCATACTACAGAAACGACTCTCTCCTTTCAGGAGGGAGAAGTTAATGGGCTTTTCAAGAGGCAGAATCCACGCAAAGCAGCCGGGCCGGACTCTGTCTCTCCAGCCACCCTCAGGCACTGCGCTGACCAGCTGTCTCCGGTGTTCACCAACATCTTTAACACCTCCCTGGAGACATGCCATGTACCAGCCTGTCTCAAGTCCTCCACCATCATCGCTGTGCCCAAAAAGCTAAGGCCAACAGGACTAAATGATTACAGACCGGTCGCCCTT
>NW_027422861.1:1860000-1862500 GCF_048934315.1 Petromyzon marinus | reverse complement strand
AACAAAATCTAATTTAAAACATCTTAAATAAAGCTTATTTCTAATCTTCTTTGTAGGCAGAAAATAGTAAGTTACAGGACTCTCGAACTGATGTAGTCCAAAAATAAAGAATTAAAATAACAAAGTCTAATCTATATAAGTGCTCTTGAATAAGCTTCGTGTAAAAAATAGCAATATAATAAAAATACCAAGTCTTCGTCTTGGAAAATAACAAAATCTAAAAGAAAGGTCTTCTTTATGGAAAATAGTAAAATAAGAATACCAAGACTTCACCTTGGAAAATAACAAAACCATCTTGAAAAAAGCTTATTTTTAATCTTCTTTGTAGGCAGAAAATAGTAAGGCGAAAATAAAGTCCCCTCTAAGCTCTAAAGTAACAAATACGACGTGTTAAAAAAAAAAACTAACAATAAAAAAAAGAACCAAGACTCCGTCTTGGAAAATAACAATCTAAATTGTGGAAAATAGTAAAATGAAATAAAAACCGACTTCACCTTCGAAAATAACAAAATCAATCTAAAACAAATGACATCTTAAAACAAAACTATTATTTGTTTCGGAGGTTGTCTATGACTGTTCATAGACCGCATAATTTCCACAGAACATTCTCAGAATATCAAGAGAGAAAAGCAGCGTTCTGCGGGAAATCATCTTGGCCAGTGATGTCGTTCTGGGTTTGGTCAGGCCCAGGGAGGTAAGTACCTCGTTATTCTCAAGGGGCCACTTTCCTCTTGCCCCAACCGGGAATCCAAAGAATGTGACCTTGCTAGCCTTCGTCAGCACTTTGACTTGATCACCAAGAGGGGTATAGTACGAAACTTTGTGCGAGGCAGCATCTGACAAGGTATTCTTTGAAAGCTCAAAACGGACGGTGACATCGATCACAACCGCCTCCTCATCTTTTGCAAACACGAGGTCAGGCTTTCTCATCTCTCCCGTCTCGGATATGAACCGTGGCTCTTTGTATACAGACCAGCCCAATCTAGCCGCTTCGTCTGCCAGAATGTTACTGATCTTGTTATGTCGCGCAATTCTTGCTTTCTGTACTGCAGGACATTGACCGAGAATGTGCGAAAGGGACTCGAGTCTGGCAGAGCATTTCCTGCAGGAACGTAAGGCCCCATCTCTGCCTCTGTTCAAGCTTTCTCTTGTTGGGTAAATATTTGCCCTTAGTTGTAGTGCTGCGATAAAGAAGCATTGTTTAAAGCCGCACCATGGCCTCAACCAAGCATTACTGATTCTATCATGCGCAAAGTTTACAATGCCCCTTCCTTGAACCGGCTTTTCGCACCATCTCTGAAATTCATGCTCCCTCCAATCGCAGGGTCTCGGATATACAGGTTCTTTTGACACCGAGTCCCTGAGAACGAATGTTGGGATTGCATCACTGTCACCCCCTGCTCGTACCCACAAATTACGGTATTCTTCCTCCATACCCTGCGAGGACACAATATTACGGGTGATAGCATCGGACGAGTTTGCTATACGTTGCAGCCTTCTAACTTGAACCGAAGGGATTGTTTTTTCCAGTTTCAAGATGGCAAGGCCTCCGTCTCGGGCTCTGGCATATAACAGTCCATCACAAGTTGAAGCGGGAAGGTGGAGCCATCCTTTTACCGCCTTTCTAATCTCTTGGTCCAACCCACGGAGAGTTGATTGCTTGCAGTCCGAGTGGTCTGCAGGATATAACAATCTGGGTAGGGCATAGGCATTGAGTAGTTCAACCTTCTGAGTTGGCTTCAGAGGCGCCTCATCGATTTTCGAGATCCATGTCTTTAGCTGACAATGTAGATCAGGCTGTATAGTGCCAGTCCAAGGGCCAATTTTCAGACCAAGGTATTTAGTTGATTCATCAGGTTGGATCATATGGACATCTTTATTTTTGATAGTCCATGGGTCGCAGTTGTTCACCGTATATGAATCTTTGGTTGGGCTTATCATGAAGCCCTGGCACTTTCTGGCCTGAACCTCCAATCCCGATAGCCCACAAAATGATTCCAAGATCGCTAGATTGGCGGCCATACCAACCCAAGATTCGCTCACCAACACCAAATCATCAGCAAACGCAAGAGCTGTCACGTGGTCGGTATCAATGGAGTACCCAACTCCGTGTGACTCTAGGGTGCATATCAAAGGGTCCATGGCAAGATTGAAGAGCAGGGGTGACATGGGGTCACCCTGTTTGACACCAACACGTATGCTAATTTCTCGAGTCGACTCGCCATTGCTTTTGAACGAGGTCGTACACCGATCGTAGGCGTTCTGGATGATGCCCACCACGTGTTCATCTACTTTCTTGTGCCTTAACACCCATAAAATATGAGCATGCGAAACCGAGTCAAAAGCTTTCGCTATGTCGATAAACATGACAGCCAACGGCCTGTGCAATTTCTTAGCGTGTCTCATAAGGTCCTGTAGCACCTTAAGATTTTCAGAGCAGCCAGATGCCGCTATAAAACCACGCTGCCTTGGGTTTAAGGGACAAGCATGAGCAAGACGT
>NW_027422861.1:1827500-1830000 GCF_048934315.1 Petromyzon marinus | reverse complement strand
TTTGTGGAAAATAGTAAAATAAAAAAAACCAAGACTTCACCTTGGAAAATAACAAAATCTAATCTAAAACATCTTAAATAAAGCTTATTTGTAATCTTCTTTGTAGGCAGAAAATAGTAAGTTACAGGACTCTCGAACTGATGTAGTCCAAAAATAAAGAATTAAAATAACAAAGTCTAATCTATATAAGTGCTCTTGAATAGGCTTCGTGTAAAAAAATAGCAATAAAAAAATACCAAGTCTTCGTCTTGGAAAATAACAAAATCTAAAAGAAAAGTCTTCTTTGTGGAAAATAGTAAAATAAAAAACCAAGACTTCACCTTGGAAAATAACAAAATCTAATCTAAAACATCTTAAATAAAGCTGGTTTGTAGTCTTCTCTCGAACTGATGTAGTGCAAAAATAAAGAATTAAAATAACAAAGTCTAATCTATATAAGTGCTCTTGAATAAAGCTTCCTGTAAAAAATAGCAAAAAAATACCAAGTCTTCGTCTTGGAAAATAACAAAATCTAAAAGAAAAGAAAAGTCTTCTTTGTGGAAAATAGTAAAATAAAAAAAACCAAGACTTCACCTTGGAAAATAACAAAATCTAATCTAAAACATCTTAAATAAAGCTTATTTCTAATCTTCTTTGTAGGCAGAAAATAGTAAGTTACAGGACTCTCGAACTGATGTAGTCCAAAAATAAAGAATTAAAATAACAAAGTCTAATCTATATAAGTGCTCTTGAATAAGCTTCGTGTAAAAAATAGCAATATAATAAAAATACCAAGTCTTCGTCTTGGAAAATAACAAAATCTAAAAGAAAGGTCTTCTTTAAGGAAAATAGTAAAATAAGAATACCAAGACTTCACCTTGGAAAATAACAAAACCATCTTGAAAAAAGCTTATTTTTAATCTTCTTTGTAGGCAGAAAATAGTAAGGCGAAAATAAAGTCCCCTCTAAGCTCTAAAGTAACAAATACGACGTGTTTAAAAAAAAAACTAACAATAAAAAAAAGAACCAAGACTTCGTCTTGGAAAATAACAATCTAAATTGTGGAAAATAGTAAAATGAAATAAAAACCGACTTCACCTTCGAAAATAACAAAATCAATCTAAAACAAATGACATCTTTAAAAAAACTATTATTTGTTTCGGAGGTTGTCTATGACTGTTCATAGACCGCATAATTTCCACAGAACATTCTCAGAATATCAAGAGAGAAAAGCAGCGTTCTGCGGGAAATCATCTTGGCCAGTGATGTCGTTCTGGGTTTGGTCAGGCCCAGGGAGGTAAGTACCTCGTTATTCTCAAGGGGCCACTTTCCTCTTGCCCCAACCGGGAATCCAAAGAATGTGACCTTGCTAGCCTTCGTCAGCACTTTGACTTGATCACCAAGAGGGGTATAGTACGAAACTTTGTGCGAGGCAGCATCTGACAAGGTATTCTTTGAAAGCTCAAAACGGACGGTGACATCGATCACAACCGCCTCCTCATCTTTTGCAAACACGAGGTCAGGCTTTCTCATCTCTCCCGTCTCGGATATGAACCGTGGCTCTTTGTATACAGACCAGCCCAATCTAGCCGCTTCGTCTGCCAGAATGTTACTGATCTTGTTATGTCGCGCAATTCTTGCTTTCTGTACTGCAGGACATTGACCGAGAATGTGCGAAAGGGACTCGAGTCTGGCAGAGCATTTCCTGCAGGAACGTAAGGCCCCATCTCTGCCTCTGTTCAAGCTTTCTCTTGTTGGGTAAATATTTGCCCTTAGTTGTAGTGCTGCGATAAAGAAGCATTGTTTAAAGCCGCACCATGGCCTCAACCAAGCATTACTGATTCTATCATGCGCAAAGTTTACAATGCCCCTTCCTTGAACCGGCTTTTCGCACCATCTCTGAAATTCATGCTCCCTCCAATCGCAGGGTCTCGGATATACAGGTTCTTTTGACACCGAGTCCCTGAGAACGAATGTTGGGATTGCATCACTGTCACCCCCTGCTCGTACCCACAAATTACGGTATTCTTCCTCCATACCCTGCGAGGACACAATATTACGGGTGATAGCATCGGACGAGTTTGCTATACGTTGCAGCCTTCTAACTTGAACCGAAGGGATTGTTTTTTCCAGTTTCAAGATGGCAAGGCCTCCGTCTCGGGCTCTGGCATATAACAGTCCATCACAAGTTGAAGCGGGAAGGTGGAGCCATCCTTTTACCGCCTTTCTAATCTCTTGGTCCAACCCACGGAGAGTTGATTGCTTGCAGTCCGAGTGGTCTGCAGGATATAACAATCTGGGTAGGGCATAGGCATTGAGTAGTTCAACCTTCTGAGTTGGCTTCAGAGGCGCCTCATCGATTTTCGAGATCCATGTCTTTAGCTGACAATGTAGATCAGGCTGTATAGTGCCAGTCCAAGGGCCAATTTTCAGACCAAGGTATTTCGTTGATTCATCAGGTTGGATCATATGGACATCTTTATTTTTGATAGTCCATGGGTCGCAGTTGTTCACCGTATAT
>NW_027422861.1:1815000-1817500 GCF_048934315.1 Petromyzon marinus | reverse complement strand
CCCCGTGAAACGCTAGAAATTGGCGGGGATGTGTCTCTTGTGGCTCACGGGGCTGTTAGGGTGGCACAGAACTCCCTCGGAATGGGAAAAGGGGTCATTTTCGTGTTGCCACATTGCATAGGAACGCCATGAAACTTCCAGAGGCATTTGCAGCAGAAAGGCACGTGCACTCAAAAATTTTAATATTTTTCACGCATAGACCCCGTCAAACGCTAGAAGTTGGCGGGGATGTCTCTCTTGTGGCTCACGGGGCTGTTAGGGTCGCACAGAAATGCCTCGGAATGGGAAAACGGGTCATTTTTGTGTGGCCACATTGCATAGGAACGGCATGAAACTTCCAGAGGCATTTGCAGCAGGAATGCATGTGCACTCAAAAACGTCTATATTTTTCACGGATAGACCCCGTGAAACGCTATAAATTGGCGGGGATGTCTCTCTTGTGGCTCACGGGCGCTGTTAGTTAGGGTCGCACAGAAATCCCTCGGAATGGGAAAAGGGGTCATTTTCGTGTTGCCACATTGCGTACGAACGGCATGAAACTTCCAGAGGCATCTGCAGCAGAAATGCATGTGCACTCAAAAACGTCTATATTTTTCACGGATAGACCCCGTGAAACGCTAGAAATTGGCGGGGATGTGTCTCTTGTGGCTCACGGGGCTGTTAGGGTCGCACAGAAATCCCTCGGAATGGGAAAACGGGTCATTTTCGTGTTGCCACAATTGGCATACGAACGGCATGAAACTTCCAGAGGCATTTGCAGCAGAAATGCATGTGCACTCAAAAACGTGAATATTTTTTCACGGATAGACCCCGTCAAACGCTCGAATTTGGCGGGGATGTTTCTCTTGTGGGTCACGGGGCTGTTCGGCTCGCACAGAACTCCCTTGGTCCACCTGATTCGTGCATACAGGCAGCAACTAAAACTCTGTAAACCTGCTGTGAGGACATCTAAACAGTGGACCAGTGAGGCTGTGGAAGATTTGCGGGCGTGCTTAGACTGTACTCGCTGGATATGTTCACGACTGCTACCAATAGTCTGGATGAACTCACAGAGGCTGTGTACATCAGCTTCTGTGAGGACTGCTGTATCCCAACACGTACCAGGGTGAACTTTAACAACAACAAGCCCTGGTTCTCAGCAAAGCTCAAAAGGTTGAGGTTGGAGAAGGAGGAAGCGTTTAGGAGTGGGGATAGAGACAGATTCAAGGAGTCGAAGAACAGGTTTAGCAAAGCGGTGAGAGAGGCTAAACGACTGTACTCAGAGACACTAAAACACCAGTTCTCTACTAACGACGCTGCTTCTGTCTGCCAAAGGGCTCAGGCACATCACCAACTACAAACCCAGAGCGCCCCACACCACTAACGACTCCCGCCTAGCCAACGACCTGAACGAGTTCTACCGTAGATTTGAAAGACAATTGGACTGTCCTGAACCACCCCTTCCCACCCAAGAGGCCCCATCCCCCACCCATACTACAGAAACGACTCTCTCCTTTCAGGAGGGAGAAGTTAATGGGCTTTTCAAGAGGCAGAATCCACGCAAAGCAGCCGGGCCGGACTCTGTCTCTCCAGCCACCCTCAGGCACTGCGCTGACCAGCTGTCTCCGGTGTTCACCAACATCTTTAACACCTCCCTGGAGACATGCCATGTACCAGCCTGTCTCAAGTCCTCCACCATCATCGCTGTGCCCAAAAAGCTAAGGCCAACAGGACTAAATGATTACAGACCGGTCGCCCTTACATCTGTGGTAATGAAGTCTTTTGAGCGCCTGCTCCTGGCACACCTCAAAGCCATCACAGACCCTCTCCTGGACCCCCTTCAGTTTGCCTACAGAGCCAACAGGTCTGTGGACGACGCAGTTAACATGGCCCTCCACTTCACCCTACAGCATGTGGACGCCCCAGCATCCTACGCCAGGATCCTGTTTGTGGACTTCAGCTCTGCCTTCAACACCATCATCCCTGCCCTGCTTCAGGACAAGCTCTTCCAGCTGAACGTGCCCTACTCCACCTGCAGGTGGATCACAGACTTCCTCTCTGACAGGAAGCAGTGCGTTAAGCCGGGAACAGAAGTCTCTGACTCCAGGTCCATCAGCACGGGAACTCCTCAGGGCTGCGTCCTTTGCCCACTGCTCTTCTCCCTGTATACCAACAGCTGCGCCTCCAATCATCTGTCCGTCAAACTCTTGAAGTTTGTCGGACGACAACACCCTCATTGGGCTGATCTCTGGTGGGGATGAGTCTGACTATAGGTGGGAAGCTGACAACCTGGTGACCTGGTGTAGCCAGAACAACTTAGAGCTAAATGCTCTAAGGACAGTTGAGATGGTTGTGGACTTCAGGAAGAATACAGCCCCACTCACCGCCATCACCCTGTTAGACTCCGCAGTCAAAATTGTGGAGTCCTTCCGCTTCCTGGGCACTATTCTCTGCCGGGACCTCAAGTGGGAACTGAACATCAGCTCCCTCGCCAAGAGAGCTCAACAGAGGATGTACTTTC
>NW_027422861.1:1802500-1805000 GCF_048934315.1 Petromyzon marinus | reverse complement strand
TCACGGAGAGACCCCGTGAAACGCTAGAAGTGGGCGGGGATGTCTCTCTTGTGGCTCACGGGGCTGTTAGGGTGGCACAGAAATCCCTCGGAATGGGAAAACGGGTCATTTTCGTGTCGCCACATTGCATACGAACCGCATGAAACTTCCAGAGGCATTTGCAGCAGGAATGCATGTGCACTCAAAAAAGTGAATATTTCTCACGGATAGACCCCGTGATACGCTAGAAATTGGCGGGGATGTCTCTCTTGTGGCTCACGGGGCTGTTAGGGTGGCACAGAAATCCCTCGGAATGGGAAAACGGGTCATTTTCGTGTTGCCACATTGCGTACGAACCGCATGAAACTTCCAGAGGCATTTGCAGCAGGAATGCATGTGCACTCAAAAACTTCTATATGTTTCACGGATAGACCCCGTGAAACGCTAGAAATTGGCGGGGATGTGTCTCTTGTGGCTCACGGGGCTGTTAGGGTGGCACAGAACTCCCTCGGAATGGGAAAAGGGGTCATTTTCGTGTTGCCACATTGCATAGGAACGCCATGAAACTTCCAGAGGCATTTGCAGCAGAAAGGCACGTGCACTCAAAAATTTTAATATTTTTCACGCATAGACCCCGTCAAACGCTAGAAGTTGGCGGGGATGTCTCTCTTGTGGCTCACGGGGCTGTTAGGGTCGCACAGAAATGCCTCGGAATGGGAAAACGGGTCATTTTTGTGTGGCCACATTGCATAGGAACGGCATGAAACTTCCAGAGGCATTTGCAGCAGGAATGCATGTGCACTCAAAAACGTCTATATTTTTCACGGATAGACCCCGTGAAACGCTATAAATTGGCGGGGATGTCTCTCTTGTGGCTCACGGGCGCTGTTAGTTAGGGTCGCACAGAAATCCCTCGGAATGGGAAAAGGGGTCATTTTCGTGTTGCCACATTGCGTACGAACGGCATGAAACTTCCAGAGGCATCTGCAGCAGAAATGCATGTGCACTCAAAAACGTCTATATTTTTCACGGATAGACCCCGTGAAACGCTAGAAATTGGCGGGGATGTGTCTCTTGTGGCTCACGGGGCTGTTAGGGTCGCACAGAAATCCCTCGGAATGGGAAAACGGGTCATTTTCGTGTTGCCACAATTGGCATACGAACGGCATGAAACTTCCAGAGGCATTTGCAGCAGAAATGCATGTGCACTCAAAAACGTGAATATTTTTTCACGGATAGACCCCGTCAAACGCTCGAATTTGGCGGGGATGTTTCTCTTGTGGGTCACGGGGCTGTTCGGCTCGCACAGAACTCCCTTGGTCCACCTGATTCGTGCATACAGGCAGCAACTAAAACTCTGTAAACCTGCTGTGAGGACATCTAAACAGTGGACCAGTGAGGCTGTGGAAGATTTGCGGGCGTGCTTAGACTGTACTGACTGGGATATGTTCACGACTGCTACCAATAGTCTGGATGAACTCACAGAGGCTGTGTACATCAGCTTCTGTGAGGACTGCTGTATCCCAACACGTACCAGGGTGAACTTTAACAACAACAAGCCCTGGTTCTCAGCAAAGCTCAAAAGGTTGAGGTTGGAGAAGGAGGAAGCGTTTAGGAGTGGGGATAGAGACAGATTCAAGGAGTCGAAGAACAGGTTTAGCAAAGCGGTGAGAGAGGCTAAACGACTGTACTCAGAGACACTAAAACACCAGTTCTCTACTAACGACGCTGCTTCTGTCTGCCAAAGGGCTCAGGCACATCACCAACTACAAACCCAGAGCGCCCCACACCACTAACGACTCCCGCCTAGCCAACGACCTGAACGAGTTCTACCGTAGATTTGAAAGACAATTGGACTGTCCTGAACCACCCCTTCCCACCCAAGAGGCCCCATCCCCCACCCATACTACAGAAACGACTCTCTCCTTTCAGGAGGGAGAAGTTAATGGGCTTTTCAAGAGGCAGAATCCACGCAAAGCAGCCGGGCCGGACTCTGTCTCTCCAGCCACCCTCAGGCACTGCGCTGACCAGCTGTCTCCGGTGTTCACCAACATCTTTAACACCTCCCTGGAGACATGCCATGTACCAGCCTGTCTCAAGTCCTCCACCATCATCGCTGTGCCCAAAAAGCTAAGGCCAACAGGACTAAATGATTACAGACCGGTCGCCCTTACATCTGTGGTAATGAAGTCTTTTGAGCGCCTGCTCCTGGCACACCTCAAAGCCATCACAGACCCTCTCCTGGACCCCCTTCAGTTTGCCTACAGAGCCAACAGGTCTGTGGACGACGCAGTTAACATGGCCCTCCACTTCACCCTACAGCATGTGGACGCCCCAGCATCCTACGCCAGGATCCTGTTTGTGGACTTCAGCTCTGCCTTCAACACCATCATCCCTGCCCTGCTTCAGGACAAGCTCTTCCAGCTGAACGTGCCCTACTCCACCTGCAGGTGGATCACAGACTTCCTCTCTGACAGGAAGCAGTGCGTTAAGCCGGGAACAGAAGTCTCTGACTCCAGGT
>NW_027422861.1:1795000-1797500 GCF_048934315.1 Petromyzon marinus | reverse complement strand
TCTCGAACTGATGTAGTCCAAAAAATAAAGAATTAAAATAACAAAGTCTAATCTATATAAGTGCTCTTGAATAAGCTTCGTGTAAAAAAATAGCAATATAATAAAAATACCAAGTCTTCGTCTTGGAAAATAACAAAATCTAAAAGAAAGGTCTTCTTTATGGAAAATAGTAAAATAAGAATACCAAGACTTCACCTTGGAAAATAACAAAACCATCTTGAAAAAAGCTTATTTTTAATCTTCTTTGTAGGCAGAAAATAGTAAGGCGAAAATAAAGTCCCCTCTAAGCTCTAAAGTAACAAATACGACGTGTTAAAAAAAAACTAACAATAAAAAAGAACCAAGACTTCGTCTTGGAAAATAACAATCTAAATTGTGGAAAATAGTAAAATGAAATAAAAACCGACTTCACCTTCGAAAATAACAAAATCAATCTAAAACAAATGACATCTTAAAACAAAACTATTATTTGTTTCGGAGGTTGTCTATGACTGTTCATAGACCGCATAATTTCCACAGAACATTCTCAGAATATCAAGAGAGAAAAGCAGCGTTCTGCGGGAAATCATCTTGGCCAGTGATGTCGTTCTGGGTTTGGTCAGGCCCAGGGAGGTAAGTACCTCGTTATTCTCAAGGGGCCACTTTCCTCTTGCCCCAACCGGGAATCCAAAGAATGTGACCTTGCTAGCCTTCGTCAGCACTTTGACTTGATCACCAAGAGGGGTATAGTACGAAACTTTGTGCGAGGCAGCATCTGACAAGGTATTCTTTGAAAGCTCAAAACGGACGGTGACATCGATCACAACCGCCTCCTCATCTTTTGCAAACACGAGGTCAGGCTTTCTCATCTCTCCCGTCTCGGATATGAACCGTGGCTCTTTGTATACAGACCAGCCCAATCTAGCCGCTTCGTCTGCCAGAATGTTACTGATCTTGTTATGTCGCGCAATTCTTGCTTTCTGTACTGCAGGACATTGACCGAGAATGTGCGAAAGGGACTCGAGTCTGGCAGAGCATTTCCTGCAGGAACGTAAGGCCCCATCTCTGCCTCTGTTCAAGCTTTCTCTTGTTGGGTAAATATTTGCCCTTAGTTGTAGTGCTGCGATAAAAAAGCATTGTTTAAAGCCGCACCATGGCCTCAACCAAGCATTACTGATTCTATCATGCGCAAAGTTTACAATGCCCCTTCCTTGAACCGGCTTTTCGCACCATCTCTGAAATTCATGCTCCCTCCAATCGCAGGGTCTCGGATATACAGGTTCTTTTGACACCGAGTCCCTGAGAACGAATGTTGGGATTGCATCACTGTCACCCCCTGCTCGTACCCACAAATTACGGTATTCTTCCTCCATACCCTGCGAGGACACAATATTACGGGTGATAGCATCGGACGAGTTTGCTATACGTTGCAGCCTTCTAACTTGAACCGAAGGGATTGTTTTTTCCAGTTTCAAGATGGCAAGGCCTCCGTCTCGGGCTCTGGCATATAACAGTCCATCACAAGTTGAAGCGGGAAGGTGGAGCCATCCTTTTACCGCCTTTCTAATCTCTTGGTCCAACCCACGGAGAGTTGATTGCTTGCAGTCCGAGTGGTCTGCAGGATATAACAATCTGGGTAGGGCATAGGCATTGAGTAGTTCAACCTTCTGAGTTGGCTTCAGAGGCGCCTCATCGATTTTCGAGATCCATGTCTTTAGCTGACAATGTAGATCAGGCTGTATAGTGCCAGTCCAAGGGCCAATTTTCAGACCAAGGTATTTCGTTGATTCATCAGGTTGGATCATATGGACATCTTTATTTTTGATAGTCCATGGGTCGCAGTTGTTCACCGTATATGAATCTTTGGTTGGGCTTATCATGAAGCCCTGGCACTTTCTGGCCTGAACCTCCAATCCCGATAGCCCACAAAATGATTCCAAGATCGCTAGATTGGCGGCCATACCAACCCAAGATTCGCTCACCAACACCAAATCATCAGCAAACGCAAGAGCTGTCACGTGGTCGGTATCAATGGAGTACCCAACTCCGTGTGACTCTAGGGTGCATATCAAAGGGTCCATGGCAAGATTGAAGAGCAGGGGTGACATGGGGTCACCCTGTTTGACACCAACACGTATGCTAATTTCTCGAGTCGACTCGCCATTGCTTTTGAACGAGGTCGTACACCGATCGTAGGCGTTCTGGATGATGCCCACCACGTGTTCATCTACTTTCTTGTGCCTTAACACCCATAAAATATGAGCATGCGAAACCGAGTCAAAAGCTTTCGCTATGTCGATGAACATGACAGCCAACGGCCTGTGCAATTTCTTAGCGTGTCTCATAAGGTCCTGTAGCACCTTAAGATTTTCAGAGCAGCCAGATGCCGCTATAAAACCACGCTGCCTTGGGTTTAAGGGACAAGCACGAGCAAGACGTGCAGTCATTATTCTGGAAAATAATCTCAGAATCATTGAACCAATCGTTATTGGTCTCCAGTTCCCCAATTCTTTCAGCTTTT
>NW_027422861.1:1760000-1762500 GCF_048934315.1 Petromyzon marinus | reverse complement strand
GCATGCGAACCGCATGAAACTTCCAGAGGCATTTGCAGCAGAAATGCATGTGCAGTCAAAAAATTGAATATTTTTCACGGATAGACCCCGTGAAACGCTAGAAATTGGCGGGGATGTGTCTCTTGTGGCTCACGGGGCTGTTAGGGTGGCACAGAAATCCCTCGGAATGGGAAAAAACGGGTCATTTTCGTGTCGCCACATTGCATGCGAACCGCATGAAACTTCCAGAGGCATTTGCAGCAGGAATGCATGTGCACTCAAAAAATGTGATATTTTTCACGGAGAGACCCCGTGAAACGCTAGAAGTGGGCGGGGATGTCTCTCTTGTGGCTCACGGGGCTGTTAGGGTGGCACAGAAATCCCTCGGAATGGGAAAACGGGTCATTTTCGTGTCGCCACATTGCATACGAACCGCATGAAACTTCCAGAGGCATTTGCAGCAGGAATGCATGTGCACTCAAAAAAGTGAATATTTCTCACGGATAGACCCCGTGATACGCTAGAAATTGGCGGGGATGTCTCTCTTGTGGCTCACGGGGCTGTTAGGGTGGCACAGAAATCCCTCGGAATGGGAAAACGGGTCATTTTCGTGTCGCCACATTGCATGCGAACCACATGCAACTTCCAGAGGCATTTGCAGCAGAAATGCATGTGCAGTCAAAAAAAAATTGATATTTTTCACGGATAGACCCCGTGAAACGCTAGAAATTGGCGGGGATGTGTCTCTTGTGGCTCACGGGGCTGTTCGGGTCGCACAGAAATCCCTGGGAATGGGAAAACGGGTCATTTTCGTGTTGCCACATTGCGTACGAACCGCATGAAACTTCCAGAGGCATTTGCAGCAGGAATGCATGTGCACTCAAAAACTTCTATATGTTTCACGGATAGACCCCGTGAAACGCTAGAAATTGGCGGGGATGTGTCTCTTGTGGCTCACGGGGCTGTTAGGGTGGCACAGAACTCCCTCGGAATGGGAAAAGGGGTCATTTTCGTGTTGCCACATTGCATAGGAACGCCATGAAACTTCCAGAGGCATTTGCAGCAGAAAGGCACGTGCACTCAAAAATTTTAATATTTTTCACGCATAGACCCCGTCAAACGCTAGAAGTTGGCGGGGATGTCTCTCTTGTGGCTCACGGGGCTGTTAGGGTCGCACAGAAATGCCTCGGAATGGGAAAACGGGTCATTTTTGTGTGGCCACATTGCATAGGAACGGCATGAAACTTCCAGAGGCATTTGCAGCAGGAATGCATGTGCACTCAAAAACGTCTATATTTTTCACGGATAGACCCCGTGAAACGCTATAAATTGGCGGGGATGTCTCTCTTGTGGCTCACGGGCGCTGTTAGTTAGGGTCGCACAGAAATCCCTCGGAATGGGAAAAGGGGTCATTTTCGTGTTGCCACATTGCGTACGAACGGCATGAAACTTCCAGAGGCATCTGCAGCAGAAATGCATGTGCACTCAAAAACGTCTATATTTTTCACGGATAGACCCCGTGAAACGCTAGAAATTGGCGGGGATGTGTCTCTTGTGGCTCACGGGGCTGTTAGGGTCGCACAGAAATCCCTCGGAATGGGAAAACGGGTCATTTTCGTGTTGCCACAATTGGCATACGAACGGCATGAAACTTCCAGAGGCATTTGCAGCAGAAATGCATGTGCACTCAAAAACGTGAATATTTTTTCACGGATAGACCCCGTCAAACGCTCGAATTTGGCGGGGATGTTTCTCTTGTGGGTCACGGGGCTGTTCGGCTCGCACAGAACTCCCTTGGTCCACCTGATTCGTGCATACAGGCAGCAACTAAAACTCTGTAAACCTGCTGTGAGGACATCTAAACAGTGGACCAGTGAGGCTGTGGAAGATTTGCGGGCGTGCTTAGACTGTACTGACTGGGATATGTTCACGACTGCTACCAATAGTCTGGATGAACTCACAGAGGCTGTGTACATCAGCTTCTGTGAGGACTGCTGTATCCCAACACGTACCAGGGTGAACTTTAACAACAACAAGCCCTGGTTCTCAGCAAAGCTCAAAAGGTTGAGGTTGGAGAAGGAGGAAGCGTTTAGGAGTGGGGATAGAGACAGATTCAAGGAGTCGAAGAACAGGTTTAGCAAAGCGGTGAGAGAGGCTAAACGACTGTACTCAGAGACACTAAAACACCAGTTCTCTACTAACGACGCTGCTTCTGTCTGCCAAAGGGCTCAGGCACATCACCAACTACAAACCCAGAGCGCCCCACACCACTAACGACTCCCGCCTAGCCAACGACCTGAACGAGTTCTACCGTAGATTTGAAAGACAATTGGACTGTCCTGAACCACCCCTTCCCACCCAAGAGGCCCCATCCCCCACCCATACTACAGAAACGACTCTCTCCTTTCAGGAGGGAGAAGTTAATGGGCTTTTCAAGAGGCAGAATCCACGCAAAGCAGCCGGGCCGGACTCTGTCTCTCCAGCCACCCTCAGGCACTGCGCTGACCAGCTGTCTCCGGTG
>NW_027422861.1:1735000-1737500 GCF_048934315.1 Petromyzon marinus | reverse complement strand
GGTCATTTTCGTGTCGCCACATTGCATACGAACCGCATGAAACTTCCAGAGGCATTTGCAGCAGGAATGCATGTGCACTCAAAAAAGTGAATATTTCTCACGGATAGACCCCGTGATACGCTAGAAATTGGCGGGGATGTCTCTCTTGTGGCTCACGGGGCTGTTAGGGTGGCACAGAAATCCCTCGGAATGGGAAAACGGGTCATTTTCGTGTCGCCACATTGCATGCGAACCGCATGCAACTTCCAGAGGCATTTGCAGCAGAAATGCATGTGCAGTCAAAAAAAAATTGATATTTTTCACGGATAGACCCCGTGAAACGCTAGAAATTGGCGGGGATGTGTCTCTTGTGGCTCACGGGGCTGTTCGGGTCGCACAGAAATCCCTGGGAATGGGAAAACGGGTCATTTTCGTGTTGCCACATTGCGTACGAACCGCATGAAACTTCCAGAGGCATTTGCAGCAGGAATGCATGTGCACTCAAAAACTTCTATATGTTTCACGGATAGACCCCGTGAAACGCTAGAAATTGGCGGGGATGTGTCTCTTGTGGCTCACGGGGCTGTTAGGGTGGCACAGAACTCCCTCGGAATGGGAAAAGGGGTCATTTTCGTGTTGCCACATTGCATAGGAACGCCATGAAACTTCCAGAGGCATTTGCAGCAGAAAGGCACGTGCACTCAAAAATTTTAATATTTTTCACGCATAGACCCCGTCAAACGCTAGAAGTTGGCGGGGATGTCTCTCTTGTGGCTCACGGGGCTGTTAGGGTCGCACAGAAATGCCTCGGAATGGGAAAACGGGTCATTTTTGTGTGGCCACATTGCATAGGAACGGCATGAAACTTCCAGAGGCATTTGCAGCAGGAATGCATGTGCACTCAAAAACGTCTATATTTTTCACGGATAGACCCCGTGAAACGCTATAAATTGGCGGGGATGTCTCTCTTGTGGCTCACGGGCGCTGTTAGTTAGGGTCGCACAGAAATCCCTCGGAATGGGAAAAGGGGTCATTTTCGTGTTGCCACATTGCGTACGAACGGCATGAAACTTCCAGAGGCATCTGCAGCAGAAATGCATGTGCACTCAAAAACGTCTATATTTTTCACGGATAGACCCCGTGAAACGCTAGAAATTGGCGGGGATGTGTCTCTTGTGGCTCACGGGGCTGTTAGGGTCGCACAGAAATCCCTCGGAATGGGAAAACGGGTCATTTTCGTGTTGCCACAATTGGCATACGAACGGCATGAAACTTCCAGAGGCATTTGCAGCAGAAATGCATGTGCACTCAAAAACGTGAATATTTTTTCACGGATAGACCCCGTCAAACGCTCGAATTTGGCGGGGATGTTTCTCTTGTGGGTCACGGGGCTGTTCGGCTCGCACAGAACTCCCTTGGTCCACCTGATTCGTGCATACAGGCAGCAACTAAAACTCTGTAAACCTGCTGTGAGGACATCTAAACAGTGGACCAGTGAGGCTGTGGAAGATTTGCGGGCGTGCTTAGACTGTACTGACTGGGATATGTTCACGACTGCTACCAATAGTCTGGATGAACTCACAGAGGCTGTGTACATCAGCTTCTGTGAGGACTGCTGTATCCCAACACGTACCAGGGTGAACTTTAACAACAACAAGCCCTGGTTCTCAGCAAAGCTCAAAAGGTTGAGGTTGGAGAAGGAGGAAGCGTTTAGGAGTGGGGATAGAGACAGATTCAAGGAGTCGAAGAACAGGTTTAGCAAAGCGGTGAGAGAGGCTAAACGACTGTACTCAGAGACACTAAAACACCAGTTCTCTACTAACGACGCTGCTTCTGTCTGCCAAAGGGCTCAGGCACATCACCAACTACAAACCCAGAGCGCCCCACACCACTAACGACTCCCGCCTAGCCAACGACCTGAACGAGTTCTACCGTAGATTTGAAAGACAATTGGACTGTCCTGAACCACCCCTTCCCACCCAAGAGGCCCCATCCCCCACCCATACTACAGAAACGACTCTCTCCTTTCAGGAGGGAGAAGTTAATGGGCTTTTCAAGAGGCAGAATCCACGCAAAGCAGCCGGGCCGGACTCTGTCTCTCCAGCCACCCTCAGGCACTGCGCTGACCAGCTGTCTCCGGTGTTCACCAACATCTTTAACACCTCCCTGGAGACATGCCATGTACCAGCCTGTCTCAAGTCCTCCACCATCATCGCTGTGCCCAAAAAGCTAAGGCCAACAGGACTAAATGATTACAGACCGGTCGCCCTTACATCTGTGGTAATGAAGTCTTTTGAGCGCCTGCTCCTGGCACACCTCAAAGCCATCACAGACCCTCTCCTGGACCCCCTTCAGTTTGCCTACAGAGCCAACAGGTCTGTGGACGACGCAGTTAACATGGCCCTCCACTTCACCCTACAGCATGTGGACGCCCCAGCATCCTACGCCAGGATCCTGTTTGTGGACTTCAGCTCTGCCTTCAACACCATCATCCCTGCCCTGCTTCAGGACAAGCTCTTCC
>NW_027422861.1:1722500-1725000 GCF_048934315.1 Petromyzon marinus | reverse complement strand
CCCTCGGAATGGGAAAACGGGTCATTTTCGTGTCGCCACATTGCATGCGAACCGCATGAAACTTCCAGAGGCATTTGCAGCAGAAATGCATGTGCAGTCAAAAAATTGAATATTTTTCACGGATAGACCCCGTGAAACGCTAGAAATTGGCGGGGATGTGTCTCTTGTGGCTCACGGGGCTGTTAGGGTGGCACAGAAATCCCTCGGAATGGGAAAAAACGGGTCATTTTCGTGTCGCCACATTGCATGCGAACCGCATGAAACTTCCAGAGGCATTTGCAGCAGGAATGCATGTGCACTCAAAAAATGTGATATTTTTCACGGAGAGACCCCGTGAAACGCTAGAAGTGGGCGGGGATGTCTCTCTTGTGGCTCACGGGGCTGTTAGGGTGGCACAGAAATCCCTCGGAATGGGAAAACGGGTCATTTTCGTGTCGCCACATTGCATACGAACCGCATGAAACTTCCAGAGGCATTTGCAGCAGGAATGCATGTGCACTCAAAAAAGTGAATATTTCTCACGGATAGACCCCGTGATACGCTAGAAATTGGCGGGGATGTCTCTCTTGTGGCTCACGGGGCTGTTAGGGTGGCACAGAAATCCCTCGGAATGGGAAAACGGGTCATTTTCGTGTCGCCACATTGCATGCGAACCGCATGCAACTTCCAGAGGCATTTGCAGCAGAAATGCATGTGCAGTCAAAAAAAAATTGATATTTTTCACGGATAGACCCCGTGAAACGCTAGAAATTGGCGGGGATGTGTCTCTTGTGGCTCACGGGGCTGTTCGGGTCGCACAGAAATCCCTGGGAATGGGAAAACGGGTCATTTTCGTGTTGCCACATTGCGTACGAACCGCATGAAACTTCCAGAGGCATTTGCAGCAGGAATGCATGTGCACTCAAAAACTTCTATATGTTTCACGGATAGACCCCGTGAAACGCTAGAAATTGGCGGGGATGTGTCTCTTGTGGCTCACGGGGCTGTTAGGGTGGCACAGAACTCCCTCGGAATGGGAAAAGGGGTCATTTTCGTGTTGCCACATTGCATAGGAACGCCATGAAACTTCCAGAGGCATTTGCAGCAGAAAGGCACGTGCACTCAAAAATTTTAATATTTTTCACGCATAGACCCCGTCAAACGCTAGAAGTTGGCGGGGATGTCTCTCTTGTGGCTCACGGGGCTGTTAGGGTCGCACAGAAATGCCTCGGAATGGGAAAACGGGTCATTTTTGTGTGGCCACATTGCATAGGAACGGCATGAAACTTCCAGAGGCATTTGCAGCAGGAATGCATGTGCACTCAAAAACGTCTATATTTTTCACGGATAGACCCCGTGAAACGCTATAAATTGGCGGGGATGTCTCTCTTGTGGCTCACGGGCGCTGTTAGTTAGGGTCGCACAGAAATCCCTCGGAATGGGAAAAGGGGTCATTTTCGTGTTGCCACATTGCGTACGAACGGCATGAAACTTCCAGAGGCATCTGCAGCAGAAATGCATGTGCACTCAAAAACGTCTATATTTTTCACGGATAGACCCCGTGAAACGCTAGAAATTGGCGGGGATGTGTCTCTTGTGGCTCACGGGGCTGTTAGGGTCGCACAGAAATCCCTCGGAATGGGAAAACGGGTCATTTTCGTGTTGCCACAATTGGCATACGAACGGCATGAAACTTCCAGAGGCATTTGCAGCAGAAATGCATGTGCACTCAAAAACGTGAATATTTTTTCACGGATAGACCCCGTCAAACGCTCGAATTTGGCGGGGATGTTTCTCTTGTGGGTCACGGGGCTGTTCGGCTCGCACAGAACTCCCTTGGTCCACCTGATTCGTGCATACAGGCAGCAACTAAAACTCTGTAAACCTGCTGTGAGGACATCTAAACAGTGGACCAGTGAGGCTGTGGAAGATTTGCGGGCGTGCTTAGACTGTACTGACTGGGATATGTTCACGACTGCTACCAATAGTCTGGATGAACTCACAGAGGCTGTGTACATCAGCTTCTGTGAGGACTGCTGTATCCCAACACGTACCAGGGTGAACTTTAACAACAACAAGCCCTGGTTCTCAGCAAAGCTCAAAAGGTTGAGGTTGGAGAAGGAGGAAGCGTTTAGGAGTGGGGATAGAGACAGATTCAAGGAGTCGAAGAACAGGTTTAGCAAAGCGGTGAGAGAGGCTAAACGACTGTACTCAGAGACACTAAAACACCAGTTCTCTACTAACGACGCTGCTTCTGTCTGCCAAAGGGCTCAGGCACATCACCAACTACAAACCCAGAGCGCCCCACACCACTAACGACTCCCGCCTAGCCAACGACCTGAACGAGTTCTACCGTAGATTTGAAAGACAATTGGACTGTCCTGAACCACCCCTTCCCACCCAAGAGGCCCCATCCCCCACCCATACTACAGAAACGACTCTCTCCTTTCAGGAGGGAGAAGTTAATGGGCTTTTCAAGAGGCAGAATCCACGCAAAGCAGCCGGGCCGGACTCTGTCTCT
>NW_027422861.1:1682500-1685000 GCF_048934315.1 Petromyzon marinus | reverse complement strand
TATATTTTTCACGGATAGACCCCGTGAAACGCTAGAAATTGGCGGGGATGTGTCTCTTGTGGCTCACGGGGCTGTTAGGGTGGCACAGAAATCCCTCGGAATGGGAAAAAACGGGTCATTTTCGTGTCGCCACATTGCATGCGAACCGCATGAAACTTCCAGAGGCATTTGCAGCAGGAATGCATGTGCACTCAAAAAATGTGATATTTTTCACGGAGAGACCCCGTGAAACGCTAGAAGTGGGCGGGGATGTCTCTCTTGTGGCTCACGGGGCTGTTAGGGTGGCACAGAAATCCCTCGGAATGGGAAAACGGGTCATTTTCGTGTCGCCACATTGCATACGAACCGCATGAAACTTCCAGAGGCATTTGCAGCAGGAATGCATGTGCACTCAAAAAAGTGAATATTTCTCACGGATAGACCCCGTGATACGCTAGAAATTGGCGGGGATGTCTCTCTTGTGGCTCACGGGGCTGTTAGGGTGGCACAGAAATCCCTCGGAATGGGAAAACGGGTCATTTTCGTGTCGCCACATTGCATGCGAACCGCATGCAACTTCCAGAGGCATTTGCAGCAGAAATGCATGTGCAGTCAAAAAAAAATTGATATTTTTCACGGATAGACCCCGTGAAACGCTAGAAATTGGCGGGGATGTGTCTCTTGTGGCTCACGGGGCTGTTCGGGTCGCACAGAAATCCCTGGGAATGGGAAAACGGGTCATTTTCGTGTTGCCACATTGCGTACGAACCGCATTAAACTTCCAGAGGCATTTGCAGCAGGAATGCATGTGCACTCAAAAACTTCTATATGTTTCACGGATAGACCCCGTGAAACGCTAGAAATTGGCGGGGATGTGTCTCTTGTGGCTCACGGGGCTGTTAGGGTGGCACAGAACTCCCTCGGAATGGGAAAAGGGGTCATTTTCGTGTTGCCACATTGCATAGGAACGCCATGAAACTTCCAGAGGCATTTGCAGCAGAAAGGCACGTGCACTCAAAAATTTTAATATTTTTCACGCATAGACCCCGTCAAACGCTAGAAGTTGGCGGGGATGTCTCTCTTGTGGCTCACGGGGCTGTTAGGGTCGCACAGAAATGCCTCGGAATGGGAAAACGGGTCATTTTTGTGTGGCCACATTGCATAGGAACGGCATGAAACTTCCAGAGGCATTTGCAGCAGGAATGCATGTGCACTCAAAAACGTCTATATTTTTCACGGATAGACCCCGTGAAACGCTATAAATTGGCGGGGATGTCTCTCTTGTGGCTCACGGGCGCTGTTAGTTAGGGTCGCACAGAAATCCCTCGGAATGGGAAAAGGGGTCATTTTCGTGTTGCCACATTGCGTACGAACGGCATGAAACTTCCAGAGGCATCTGCAGCAGAAATGCATGTGCACTCAAAAACGTCTATATTTTTCACGGATAGACCCCGTGAAACGCTAGAAATTGGCGGGGATGTCTCTCTTGTGGCTCACGGGCGCTGTTAGTTAGGGTCGCACAGAAATCCCTCGGAATGGGAAAAGGGGTCATTTTCGTGTTGCCACATTGCGTACGAACGGCATGAAACTTCCAGAGGCATCTGCAGCAGAAATGCATGTGCACTCAAAAACGTCTATATTTTTCACGGATAGACCCCGTGAAACGCTATAAATTGGCGGGGATGTCTCTCTTGTGGCTCACGGGCGCTGTTAGTTAGGGTCGCACAGAAATCCCTCGGAATGGGAAAAGGGGTCATTTTCGTGTTGCCACATTGCGTACGAACGGCATGAAACTTCCAGAGGCATCTGCAGCAGAAATGCATGTGCACTCAAAAACGTCTATATTTTTCACGGATAGACCCCGTGAAACGCTAGAAATTGGCGGGGATGTGTCTCTTGTGGCTCACGGGGCTGTTAGGGTCGCACAGAAATCCCTCGGAATGGGAAAACGGGTCATTTTCGTGTTGCCACAATTGGCATACGAACGGCATGAAACTTCCAGAGGCATTTGCAGCAGAAATGCATGTGCACTCAAAAACGTGAATATTTTTTCACGGATAGACCCCGTCAAACGCTCGAATTTGGCGGGGATGTTTCTCTTGTGGGTCACGGGGCTGTTCGGCTCGCACAGAACTCCCTTGGTCCACCTGATTCGTGCATACAGGCAGCAACTAAAACTCTGTAAACCTGCTGTGAGGACATCTAAACAGTGGACCAGTGAGGCTGTGGAAGATTTGCGGGCGTGCTTAGACTGTACTGACTGGGATATGTTCACGACTGCTACCAATAGTCTGGATGAACTCACAGAGGCTGTGTACATCAGCTTCTGTGAGGACTGCTGTATCCCAACACGTACCAGGGTGAACTTTAACAACAACAAGCCCTGGTTCTCAGCAAAGCTCAAAAGGTTGAGGTTGGAGAAGGAGGAAGCGTTTAGGAGTGGGGATAGAGACAGATTCAAGGAGTCGAAGAACAGGTTTAGCAAAGCGGTGAGAGAGGCTAAACGACTGTACTCAGAGAC
>NW_027422861.1:1645000-1647500 GCF_048934315.1 Petromyzon marinus | reverse complement strand
CACATGAGGTTACCATTGTCCATACAATAGTGCAGGTGCGATGGAAATCTTTTCTCGTTTTGGTGCGTGCTACATTTTTACGGATAGACCCCGTGAAACGCTAGAAATTGGCGGGGCTGTGTCTCTTGTGGCTCACGGGGCTGTTAGGGTGGCACAGAAATCCCTCGGAATGGGAAAACGGGTCATTTTCGTGTTGCCACATTGCATGCGAACGGCATGAAACTTCCAGAGGCATTTGCAGCAGGAATGCATGTGCAGTCAAAAAAGTGAATATTTTTCACGGATAGACCCCGTGAAACGCTAGAAATTGGCGGCGATGTCTCTCTTGTGGCTCACGGGGCTGTTAGGGTGGCACAGAAATCCCTCGGAATGGGAAAACGGGTCATTTTCGTGTCGCCACATTGCATGCGAACCGCATGAAACTTCCAGAGGCATTTGCAGCAGAAATGCATGTGCAGTCAAAAAATTGAATATTTTTCACGGATAGACCCCGTGAAACGCTAGAAATTGGCGGGGATGTGTCTCTTGTGGCTCACGGGGCTGTTAGGGTGGCACAGAAATCCCTCGGAATGGGAAAAAACGGGTCATTTTCGTGTCGCCACATTGCATGCGAACCGCATGAAACTTCCAGAGGCATTTGCAGCAGGAATGCATGTGCACTCAAAAAATGTGATATTTTTCACGGAGAGACCCCGTGAAACGCTAGAAGTGGGCGGGGATGTCTCTCTTGTGGCTCACGGGGCTGTTAGGGTGGCACAGAAATCCCTCGGAATGGGAAAACGGGTCATTTTCGTGTCGCCACATTGCATACGAACCGCATGAAACTTCCAGAGGCATTTGCAGCAGGAATGCATGTGCACTCAAAAAAGTGAATATTTCTCACGGATAGACCCCGTGATACGCTAGAAATTGGCGGGGATGTCTCTCTTGTGGCTCACGGGGCTGTTAGGGTGGCACAGAAATCCCTCGGAATGGGAAAACGGGTCATTTTCGTGTCGCCACATTGCATGCGAACCGCATGCAACTTCCAGAGGCATTTGCAGCAGAAATGCATGTGCAGTCAAAAAAAAATTGATATTTTTCACGGATAGACCCCGTGAAACGCTAGAAATTGGCGGGGATGTGTCTCTTGTGGCTCACGGGGCTGTTCGGGTCGCACAGAAATCCCTGGGAATGGGAAAACGGGTCATTTTCGTGTTGCCACATTGCGTACGAACCGCATGAAACTTCCAGAGGCATTTGCAGCAGGAATGCATGTGCACTCAAAAACTTCTATATGTTTCACGGATAGACCCCGTGAAACGCTAGAAATTGGCGGGGATGTGTCTCTTGTGGCTCACGGGGCTGTTAGGGTGGCACAGAACTCCCTCGGAATGGGAAAAGGGGTCATTTTCGTGTTGCCACATTGCATAGGAACGCCATGAAACTTCCAGAGGCATTTGCAGCAGAAAGGCACGTGCACTCAAAAATTTTAATATTTTTCACGCATAGACCCCGTCAAACGCTAGAAGTTGGCGGGTATGTCTCTCTTGTGGCTCACGGGGCTGTTAGGGTCGCACAGAAATGCCTCGGAATGGGAAAACGGGTCATTTTTGTGTGGCCACATTGCATAGGAACGGCATGAAACTTCCAGAGGCATTTGCAGCAGGAATGCATGTGCACTCAAAAACGTCTATATTTTTCACGGATAGACCCCGTGAAACGCTATAAATTGGCGGGGATGTCTCTCTTGTGGCTCACGGGCGCTGTTAGTTAGGGTCGCACAGAAATCCCTCGGAATGGGAAAAGGGGTCATTTTCGTGTTGCCACATTGCGTACGAACGGCATGAAACTTCCAGAGGCATCTGCAGCAGAAATGCATGTGCACTCAAAAACGTCTATATTTTTCACGGATAGACCCCGTGAAACGCTAGAAATTGGCGGGGATGTGTCTCTTGTGGCTCACGGGGCTGTTAGGGTCGCACAGAAATCCCTCGGAATGGGAAAACGGGTCATTTTCGTGTTGCCACAATTGGCATACGAACGGCATGAAACTTCCAGAGGCATTTGCAGCAGAAATGCATGTGCACTCAAAAACGTGAATATTTTTTCACGGATAGACCCCGTCAAACGCTCGAATTTGGCGGGGATGTTTCTCTTGTGGGTCACGGGGCTGTTCGGCTCGCACAGAACTCCCTTGGTCCACCTGATTCGTGCATACAGGCAGCAACTAAAACTCTGTAAACCTGCTGTGAGGACATCTAAACAGTGGACCAGTGAGGCTGTGGAAGATTTGCGGGCGTGCTTAGACTGTACTGACTGGGATATGTTCACGACTGCTACCAATAGTCTGGATGAACTCACAGAGGCTGTGTACATCAGCTTCTGTGAGGACTGCTGTATCCCAACACGTACCAGGGTGAACTTTAACAACAACAAGCCCTGGTTCTCAGCAAAGCTCAAAAGGTTGAGGTTGGAGAAGGAGGAAGCGTTTAGGAGTGGGGATAGAGACAGATTCAAG
>NW_027422861.1:1637500-1640000 GCF_048934315.1 Petromyzon marinus | reverse complement strand
AAAATCTAATCTAAAACATCTTAAATAAAGCTTATTTGTAATCTTCTTTGTAGGCAGAAAATAGTAAGTTACAGGACTCTCGAACTGATGTAGTCCAAAAATAAAGAATTAAAATAACAAAGTCTAATCTATATAAGTGCTCTTGAATAGGCTTCGTGTAAAAAAATTGCAATAAAAAAATACCAAGTCTTCGTCTTGGAAAATAACAAAATCTAAAAGAAAAGTCTTCTTTGTGGAAAATAGTAAAATAAAAAACCAAGACTTCACCTTGGAAAATAACAAAATCTAATCTAAAACATCTTAAATAAAGCTGGTTTGTAGTCTTCTCTCGAACTGATGTAGTGCAAAAATAAAGAATTAAAATAACAAAGTCTAATCTATATAAGTGCTCTTGAATAAAGCTTCCTGTAAAAAATAGCAAAAAAATACCAAGTCTTCGTCTTGGAAAATAACAAAGTCTAAAAGAAAAGAAAAGTCTTCTTTGTGGAAAATAGTAAAATAAAAAACCAAGACTTCACCTTGGAAAATAACAAAATCTAATCTAAAACATCTTAAATAAAGCTTATTTCTAATCTTCTTTGTAGGCAGAAAATAGTAAGTTACAGGACTCTCGAACTGATGTAGTCCAAAAATAAAGAATTAAAATAACAAAGTCTAATCTATATAAGTGCTCTTGAATAAGCTTCGTGTAAAAAATAGCAATATAATAAAAATACCAAGTCTTCGTCTTGGAAAATAACAAAATCTAAAAGAATGGTCTTCTTTATGGAAAATAGTAAAATAAGAATACCAAGACTTCACCTTGGAAAATAACAAAACCATCTTGAAAAAAGCTTATTTTTAATCTTCTTTGTAGGCAGAAAATAGTAAGGCGAAAATAAAGTCCCCTCTAAGCTCTAAAGTAACAAATACGACGTGTTAAAAAAAAAAAACTAACAATAAAAAAAAGAACCAAGACTCCGTCTTGGAAAATAACAATCTAAATTGTGGAAAATAGTAAAATGAAATAAAAACCGACTTCACCTTCGAAAATAACAAAATCAATCTAAAACAAATGACATCTTAAAACAAAACTATTATTTGTTTTGGAGGTTGTCTATGACTGTTCATAGACCGCATAATTTCCACAGAACATTCTCAGAATATCAAGAGAGAAAAGCAGCGTTCTGCGGGAAATCATCTTGGCCAGTGATGTCGTTCTGGGTTTGGTCAGGCCCAGGGAGGTAAGTACCTCGTTATTCTCAAGGGGCCACTTTCCTCTTGCCCCAACCGGGAATCCAAAGAATGTGACCTTGCTAGCCTTCGTCAGCACTTTGACTTGATCACCAAGAGGGGTATAGTACGAAACTTTGTGCGAGGCAGCATCTGACAAGGTATTCTTTGAAAGCTCAAAACGGACGGTGACATCGATCACAACCGCCTCCTCATCTTTTGCAAACACGAGGTCAGGCTTTCTCATCTCTCCCGTCTCGGATATGAACCGTGGCTCTTTGTATACAGACCAGCCCAATCTAGCCGCTTCGTCTGCCAGAATGTTACTGATCTTGTTATGTCGCGCAATTCTTGCTTTCTGTACTGCAGGACATTGACCGAGAATGTGCGAAAGGGACTCGAGTCTGGCAGAGCATTTCCTGCAGGAACGTAAGGCCCCATCTCTGCCTCTGTTCAAGCTTTCTCTTGTTGGGTAAATATTTGCCCTTAGTTGTAGTGCTGCGATAAAGAAGCATTGTTTAAAGCCGCACCATGGCCTCAACCAAGCATTACTGATTCTATCATGCGCAAAGTTTACAATGCCCCTTCCTTGAACCGGCTTTTCGCACCATCTCTGAAATTCATGCTCCCTCCAATCGCAGGGTCTCGGATATACAGGTTCTTTTGACACCGAGTCCCTGAGAACGAATGTTGGGATTGCATCACTGTCGCCCCCTGCTCGTACCCACAAATTACGGTATTCTTCCTCCATACCCTGCGAGGACACAATATTACGGGTGATAGCATCGGACGAGTTTGCTATACGTTGCAGCCTTCTAACTTGAACCGAAGGGATTGTTTTTTCCAGTTTCAAGATGGCAAGGCCTCCGTCTCGGGCTCTGGCATATAACAGTCCATCACAAGTTGAAGCGGGAAGGTGGAGCCATCCTTTTACCGCCTTTCTAATCTCTTGGTCCAACCCACGGAGAGTTGATTGCTTGCAGTCCGAGTGGTCTGCAGGATATAACAATCTGGGTAGGGCATAGGCATTGAGTAGTTCAACCTTCTGAGTTGGCTTCAGAGGCGCCTCATCGATTTTCGAGATCCATGTCTTTAGCTGACAATGTAGATCAGGCTGTATAGTGCCAGTCCAAGGGCCAATTTTTAGACCAAGGTATTTCGTTGATTCATCAGGTTGGATCATATGGACATCTTTATTTTTGATAGTCCATGGGTCGCAGTTGTTCACCGTATATGAATCTTTGGTTGGGCTTATCATGAAGCCCTGGCACTTTCTGGCCTGAACCTC
>NW_027422861.1:1625000-1627500 GCF_048934315.1 Petromyzon marinus | reverse complement strand
TGTTAGGGTGGCACAGAACTCCCTCGGAATGGGAAAAGGGGTCATTTTCGTGTTGCCACATTGCATAGGAACGCCATGAAACTTCCAGAGGCATTTGCAGCAGAAAGGCACGTGCACTCAAAAATTTTAATATTTTTCACGCATAGACCCCGTCAAACGCTAGAAGTTGGCGGGGATGTCTCTCTTGTGGCTCACGGGGCTGTTAGGGTCGCACAGAAATGCCTCGGAATGGGAAAACGGGTCATTTTTGTGTGGCCACATTGCATAGGAACGGCATGAAACTTCCAGAGGCATTTGCAGCAGGAATGCATGTGCACTCAAAAACGTCTATATTTTTCACGGATAGACCCCGTGAAACGCTATAAATTGGCGGGGATGTCTCTCTTGTGGCTCACGGGCGCTGTTAGTTAGGGTCGCACAGAAATCCCTCGGAATGGGAAAAGGGGTCATTTTCGTGTTGCCACATTGCGTACGAACGGCATGAAACTTCCAGAGGCATCTGCAGCAGAAATGCATGTGCACTCAAAAACGTCTATATTTTTCACGGATAGACCCCGTGAAACGCTAGAAATTGGCGGGGATGTGTCTCTTGTGGCTCACGGGGCTGTTAGGGTCGCACAGAAATCCCTCGGAATGGGAAAACGGGTCATTTTCGTGTTGCCACAATTGGCATACGAACGGCATGAAACTTCCAGAGGCATTTGCAGCAGAAATGCATGTGCACTCAAAAACGTGAATATTTTTTCACGGATAGACCCCGTCAAACGCTCGAATTTGGCGGGGATGTTTCTCTTGTGGGTCACGGGGCTGTTCGGCTCGCACAGAACTCCCTTGGTCCACCTGATTCGTGCATACAGGCAGCAACTAAAACTCTGTAAACCTGCTGTGAGGACATCTAAACAGTGGACCAGTGAGGCTGTGGAAGATTTGCGGGCGTGCTTAGACTGTACTGACTGGGATATGTTCACGACTGCTACCAATAGTCTGGATGAACTCACAGAGGCTGTGTACATCAGCTTCTGTGAGGACTGCTGTATCCCAACACGTACCAGGGTGAACTTTAACAACAACAAGCCCTGGTTCTCAGCAAAGCTCAAAAGGTTGAGGTTGGAGAAGGAGGAAGCGTTTAGGAGTGGGGATAGAGACAGATTCAAGGAGTCGAAGAACAGGTTTAGCAAAGCGGTGAGAGAGGCTAAACGACTGTACTCAGAGACACTAAAACACCAGTTCTCTACTAACGACGCTGCTTCTGTCTGCCAAAGGGCTCAGGCACATCACCAACTACAAACCCAGAGCGCCCCACACCACTAACGACTCCCGCCTAGCCAACGACCTGAACGAGTTCTACCGTAGATTTGAAAGACAATTGGACTGTCCTGAACCACCCCTTCCCACCCAAGAGGCCCCATCCCCCACCCATACTACAGAAACGACTCTCTCCTTTCAGGAGGGAGAAGTTAATGGGCTTTTCAAGAGGCAGAATCCACGCAAAGCAGCCGGGCCGGACTCTGTCTCTCCAGCCACCCTCAGGCACTGCGCTGACCAGCTGTCTCCGGTGTTCACCAACATCTTTAACACCTCCCTGGAGACATGCCATGTACCAGCCTGTCTCAAGTCCTCCACCATCATCGCTGTGCCCAAAAAGCTAAGGCCAACAGGACTAAATGATTACAGACCGGTCGCCCTTACATCTGTGGTAATGAAGTCTTTTGAGCGCCTGCTCCTGGCACACCTCAAAGCCATCACAGACCCTCTCCTGGACCCCCTTCAGTTTGCCTACAGAGCCAACAGGTCTGTGGACGACGCAGTTAACATGGCCCTCCACTTCACCCTACAGCATGTGGACGCCCCAGCATCCTACGCCAGGATCCTGTTTGTGGACTTCAGCTCTGCCTTCAACACCATCATCCCTGCCCTGCTTCAGGACAAGCTCTTCCAGCTGAACGTGCCCTACTCCACCTGCAGGTGGATCACAGACTTCCTCTCTGACAGGAAGCAGTGCGTTAAGCCGGGAACAGAAGTCTCTGACTCCAGGTCCATCAGCACGGGAACTCCTCAGGGCTGCGTCCTTTGCCCACTGCTCTTCTCCCTGTATACCAACAGCTGCGCCTCCAATCATCTGTCCGTCAAACTCTTGAAGTTTGTCGGACGACACCACCCTCATTGGGCTGATCTCTGGTGGGGATGAGTCTGACTATAGGTGGGAAGCTGACAACCTGGTGACCTGGTGTAGCCAGAACAACTTAGAGCTAAATGCTCTAAGGACAGTTGAGATGGTTGTGGACTTCAGGAAGAATACAGCCCCACTCACCGCCATCACCCTGTTAGACTCCGCAGTCAAAATTGTGGAGTCCTTCCGCTTCCTGGGCACTATTCTCTGCCGGGACCTCAAGTGGGAACTGAACATCAGCTCCCTCGCCAAGAGAGCTCAACAGAGGATGTACTTTCGACGGCAGCTGAAGAAATGCAACCTGCCAAAGACAATGATGGTGCAATTCTA
>NW_027422861.1:1537500-1540000 GCF_048934315.1 Petromyzon marinus | reverse complement strand
GGAACGCCATGAAACTTCCAGAGGCATTTGCAGCAGAAAGGCACGTGCACTCAAAAATTTTAATATTTTTCACGCATAGACCCCGTCAAACGCTAGAAGTTGGCGGGGATGTCTCTCTTGTGGCTCACGGGGCTGTTAGGGTCGCACAGAAATGCCTCGGAATGGGAAAACGGGTCATTTTTGTGTGGCCACATTGCATAGGAACGGCATGAAACTTCCAGAGGCATTTGCAGCAGGAATGCATGTGCACTCAAAAACGTCTATATTTTTCACGGATAGACCCCGTGAAACGCTATAAATTGGCGGGGATGTCTCTCTTGTGGCTCACGGGCGCTGTTAGTTAGGGTCGCACAGAAATCCCTCGGAATGGGAAAAGGGGTCATTTTCGTGTTGCCACATTGCGTACGAACGGCATGAAACTTCCAGAGGCATCTGCAGCAGAAATGCATGTGCACTCAAAAACGTCTATATTTTTCACGGATAGACCCCGTGAAACGCTAGAAATTGGCGGGGATGTGTCTCTTGTGGCTCACGGGGCTGTTAGGGTGGCACAGAAATCCCTCGGAATGGGAAAACGGGTCATTTTCGTGTTGCCACATTGCATGCGAACGGCATGAAACTTCCAGAGGCATTTGCAGCAGGAATGCATGTGCAGTCAAAAAAGTGAATATTTTTCACGGATAGACCCCGTGAAACGCTAGAAATTGGCGGCGATGTCTCTCTTGTGGCTCACGGGGCTGTTAGGGTGGCACAGAAATCCCTCGGAATGGGAAAACGGGTCATTTTCGTGTCGCCACATTGCATGCGAACCGCATGAAACTTCCAGAGGGATTTGCAGCAGAAATGCATGTGCAGTCAAAAAATTTAATATTTTTCACGGATAGACCCCGTGAAACGCTAGAAATTGGCGGGGATGTGTCTCTTGTGGCTCACGGGGCTGTTAGGGTGGCACAGAAATCCCTCGGAATGGGAAAAAACGGGTCATTTTCGTGTCGCCACATTGCATGCGAACCGCATGAAACTTCCAGAGGCATTTGCAGCAGGAATGCATGTGCACTCAAAAAATGTGATATTTTTCACGGAGAGACCCCGTGAAACGCTAGAAGTGGGCGGGGATGTCTCTCTTGTGGCTCACGGGGCTGTTAGGGTGGCACAGAAATCCCTCGGAATGGGAAAACGGGTCATTTTCGTGTCGCCACATTGCATACGAACCGCATGAAACTTCCAGAGGCATTTGCAGCAGGAATGCATGTGCACTCAAAAAAGTGAATATTTCTCACGGATAGACCCCGTGATACGCTAGAAATTGGCGGGGATGTCTCTCTTGTGGCTCACGGGGCTGTTAGGGTGGCACAGAAATCCCTCGGAATGGGAAAACGGGTCATTTTCGTGTCGCCACATTGCATGCGAACCGCATGCAACTTCCAGAGGCATTTGCAGCAGAAATGCATGTGCAGTCAAAAAAAAATTGATATTTTTCACGGATAGACCCCGTGAAACGCTAGAAATTGGCGGGGATGTGTCTCTTGTGGCTCACGGGGCTGTTCGGGTCGCACAGAAATCCCTGGGAATGGGAAAACGGGTCATTTTCGTGTTGCCACATTGCGTACGAACCGCATGAAACTTCCAGAGGCATTTGCAGCAGGAATGCATGTGCACTCAAAAACTTCTATATGTTTCACGGATAGACCCCGTGAAACGCTAGAAATTGGCGGGGATGTGTCTCTTGTGGCTCACGGGGCTGTTAGGGTGGCACAGAACTCCCTCGGAATGGGAAAAGGGGTCATTTTCGTGTTGCCACATTGCATAGGAACGCCATGAAACTTCCAGAGGCATTTGCAGCAGAAAGGCACGTGCACTCAAAAATTTTAATATTTTTCACGCATAGACCCCGTCAAACGCTAGAAGTTGGCGGGGATGTCTCTCTTGTGGCTCACGGGGCTGTTAGGGTCGCACAGAAATGCCTCGGAATGGGAAAACGGGTCATTTTTGTGTGGCCACATTGCATAGGAACGGCATGAAACTTCCAGAGGCATTTGCAGCAGGAATGCATGTGCACTCAAAAACGTCTATATTTTTCACGGATAGACCCCGTGAAACGCTATAAATTGGCGGGGATGTCTCTCTTGTGGCTCACGGGCGCTGTTAGTTAGGGTCGCACAGAAATCCCTCGGAATGGGAAAAGGGGTCATTTTCGTGTTGCCACATTGCGTACGAACGGCATGAAACTTCCAGAGGCATCTGCAGCAGAAATGCATGTGCACTCAAAAACGTCTATATTTTTCACGGATAGACCCCGTGAAACGCTAGAAATTGGCGGGGATGTGTCTCTTGTGGCTCACGGGGCTGTTAGGGTCGCACAGAAATCCCTCGGAATGGGAAAACGGGTCATTTTCGTGTTGCCACAATTGGCATACGAACGGCATGAAACTTCCAGAGGCATTTGCAGCAGAAATGCATGTGCACTCAAAAACGTGAATATTTTTTCACGGATAGACCC
>NW_027422861.1:1500000-1502500 GCF_048934315.1 Petromyzon marinus | reverse complement strand
ATAGACCCCGTGAAACGCTAGAAATTGGCGGGGATGTGTCTCTTGTGGCTCACGGGGCTGTTAGGGTGGCACAGAAATCCCTCGGAATGGGAAAACGGGTCATTTTCGTGTTGCCACATTGCATGCGAACGGCATGAAACTTCCAGAGGCATTTGCAGCAGGAATGCATGTGCAGTCAAAAAAGTGAATATTTTTCACGGATAGACCCCGTGAAACGCTAGAAATTGGCGGCGATGTCTCTCTTGTGGCTCACGGGGCTGTTAGGGTGGCACAGAAATCCCTCGGAATGGGAAAACGGGTCATTTTCGTGTCGCCACATTGCATGCGAACCGCATGAAACTTCCAGAGGCATTTGCAGCAGAAATGCATGTGCAGTCAAAAAATTGAATATTTTTCACGGATAGACCCCGTGAAACGCTAGAAATTGGCGGGGATGTGTCTCTTGTGGCTCACGGGGCTGTTAGGGTGGCACAGAAATCCCTCGGAATGGGAAAAAACTGGGTCATTTTCGTGTCGCCACATTGCATGCGAACCGCATGAAACTTCCAGAGGCATTTGCAGCAGGAATGCATGTGCACTCAAAAAATGTGATATTTTTCACGGAGAGACCCCGTGAAACGCTAGAAGTGGGCGGGGATGTCTCTCTTGTGGCTCACGGGGCTGTTAGGGTGGCACAGAAATCCCTCGGAATGGGAAAACGGGTCATTTTCGTGTCGCCACATTGCATACGAACCGCATGAAACTTCCAGAGGCATTTGCAGCAGGAATGCATGTGCACTCAAAAAAGTGAATATTTCTCACGGATAGACCCCGTGATACGCTAGAAATTGGCGGGGATGTCTCTCTTGTGGCTCACGGGGCTGTTAGGGTGGCACAGAAATCCCTCGGAATGGGAAAACGGGTCATTTTCGTGTCGCCACATTGCATGCGAACCGCATGCAACTTCCAGAGGCATTTGCAGCAGAAATGCATGTGCAGTCAAAAAAAAATTGATATTTTTCACGGATAGACCCCGTGAAACGCTAGAAATTGGCGGGGATGTGTCTCTTGTGGCTCACGGGGCTGTTCGGGTCGCACAGAAATCCCTGGGAATGGGAAAACGGGTCATTTTCGTGTTGCCACATTGCGTACGAACCGCATGAAACTTCCAGAGGCATTTGCAGCAGGAATGCATGTGCACTCAAAAACTTCTATATGTTTCACGGATAGACCCCGTGAAACGCTAGAAATTGGCGGGGATGTGTCTCTTGTGGCTCACGGGGCTGTTAGGGTGGCACAGAACTCCCTCGGAATGGGAAAAGGGGTCATTTTCGTGTTGCCACATTGCATAGGAACGCCATGAAACTTCCAGAGGCATTTGCAGCAGAAAGGCACGTGCACTCAAAAATTTTAATATTTTTCACGCATAGACCCCGTCAAACGCTAGAAGTTGGCGGGGATGTCTCTCTTGTGGCTCACGGGGCTGTTAGGGTCGCACAGAAATGCCTCGGAATGGGAAAACGGGTCATTTTTGTGTGGCCACATTGCATAGGAACGGCATGAAACTTCCAGAGGCATTTGCAGCAGGAATGCATGTGCACTCAAAAACGTCTATATTTTTCACGGATAGACCCCGTGAAACGCTATAAATTGGCGGGGATGTCTCTCTTGTGGCTCACGGGCGCTGTTAGTTAGGGTCGCACAGAAATCCCTCGGAATGGGAAAAGGGGTCATTTTCGTGTTGCCACATTGCGTACGAACGGCATGAAACTTCCAGAGGCATCTGCAGCAGAAATGCATGTGCACTCAAAAACGTCTATATTTTTCACGGATAGACCCCGTGAAACGCTAGAAATTGGCGGGGATGTGTCTCTTGTGGCTCACGGGGCTGTTAGGGTCGCACAGAAATCCCTCGGAATGGGAAAACGGGTCATTTTCGTGTTGCCACAATTGGCATACGAACGGCATGAAACTTCCAGAGGCATTTGCAGCAGAAATGCATGTGCACTCAAAAACGTGAATATTTTTTCACGGATAGACCCCGTCAAACGCTCGAATTTGGCGGGGATGTTTCTCTTGTGGGTCACGGGGCTGTTCGGCTCGCACAGAACTCCCTTGGTCCACCTGATTCGTGCATACAGGCAGCAACTAAAACTCTGTAAACCTGCTGTGAGGACATCTAAACAGTGGACCAGTGAGGCTGTGGAAGATTTGCGGGCGTGCTTAGACTGTACTGACTGGGATATGTTCACGACTGCTACCAATAGTCTGGATGAACTCACAGAGGCTGTGTACATCAGCTTCTGTGAGGACTGCTGTATCCCAACACGTACCAGGGTGAACTTTAACAACAACAAGCCCTGGTTCTCAGCAAAGCTCAAAAGGTTGAGGTTGGAGAAGGAGGAAGCGTTTAGGAGTGGGGATAGAGACAGATTCAAGGAGTCGAAGAACAGGTTTAGCAAAGCGGTGAGAGAGGCTAAACGACTGTACTCAGAGACACTAAAACACCAGTTCTCTACTA
>NW_027422861.1:1487500-1490000 GCF_048934315.1 Petromyzon marinus | reverse complement strand
ACAGAAATCCCTCGGAATGGGAAAACGGGTCATTTTCGTGTCGCCACATTGCATACGAACCGCATGAAACTTCCAGAGGCATTTGCAGCAGGAATGCATGTGCACTCAAAAAAGTGAATATTTCTCACGGATAGACCCCGTGATACGCTAGAAATTGGCGGGGATGTCTCTCTTGTGGCTCACGGGGCTGTTAGGGTGGCACAGAAATCCCTCGGAATGGGAAAACGGGTCATTTTCGTGTCGCCACATTGCATGCGAACCGCATGCAACTTCCAGAGGCATTTGCAGCAGAAATGCATGTGCAGTCAAAAAAAAATTGATATTTTTCACGGATAGACCCCGTGAAACGCTAGAAATTGGCGGGGATGTGTCTCTTGTGGCTCACGGGGCTGTTCGGGTCGCACAGAAATCCCTGGGAATGGGAAAACGGGTCATTTTCGTGTTGCCACATTGCGTACGAACCGCATGAAACTTCCAGAGGCATTTGCAGCAGGAATGCATGTGCACTCAAAAACTTCTATATGTTTCACGGATAGACCCCGTGAAACGCTAGAAATTGGCGGGGATGTGTCTCTTGTGGCTCACGGGGCTGTTAGGGTGGCACAGAACTCCCTCGGAATGGGAAAAGGGGTCATTTTCGTGTTGCCACATTGCATAGGAACGCCATGAAACTTCCAGAGGCATTTGCAGCAGAAAGGCACGTGCACTCAAAAATTTTAATATTTTTCACGCATAGACCCCGTCAAACGCTAGAAGTTGGCGGGGATGTCTCTCTTGTGGCTCACGGGGCTGTTAGGGTCGCACAGAAATGCCTCGGAATGGGAAAACGGGTCATTTTTGTGTGGCCACATTGCATAGGAACGGCATGAAACTTCCAGAGGCATTTGCAGCAGGAATGCATGTGCACTCAAAAACGTCTATATTTTTCACGGATAGACCCCGTGAAACGCTATAAATTGGCGGGGATGTCTCTCTTGTGGCTCACGGGCGCTGTTAGTTAGGGTCGCACAGAAATCCCTCGGAATGGGAAAAGGGGTCATTTTCGTGTTGCCACATTGCGTACGAACGGCATGAAACTTCCAGAGGCATCTGCAGCAGAAATGCATGTGCACTCAAAAACGTCTATATTTTTCACGGATAGACCCCGTGAAACGCTAGAAATTGGCGGGGATGTGTCTCTTGTGGCTCACGGGGCTGTTAGGGTCGCACAGAAATCCCTCGGAATGGGAAAACGGGTCATTTTCGTGTTGCCACAATTGGCATACGAACGGCATGAAACTTCCAGAGGCATTTGCAGCAGAAATGCATGTGCACTCAAAAACGTGAATATTTTTTCACGGATAGACCCCGTCAAACGCTCGAATTTGGCGGGGATGTTTCTCTTGTGGGTCACGGGGCTGTTCGGCTCGCACAGAACTCCCTTGGTCCACCTGATTCGTGCATACAGGCAGCAACTAAAACTCTGTAAACCTGCTGTGAGGACATCTAAACAGTGGACCAGTGAGGCTGTGGAAGATTTGCGGGCGTGCTTAGACTGTACTGACTGGGATATGTTCACGACTGCTACCAATAGTCTGGATGAACTCACAGAGGCTGTGTACATCAGCTTCTGTGAGGACTGCTGTATCCCAACACGTACCAGGGTGAACTTTAACAACAACAAGCCCTGGTTCTCAGCAAAGCTCAAAAGGTTGAGGTTGGAGAAGGAGGAAGCGTTTAGGAGTGGGGATAGAGACAGATTCAAGGAGTCGAAGAACAGGTTTAGCAAAGCGGTGAGAGAGGCTAAACGACTGTACTCAGAGACACTAAAACACCAGTTCTCTACTAACGACGCTGCTTCTGTCTGCCAAAGGGCTCAGGCACATCACCAACTACAAACCCAGAGCGCCCCACACCACTAACGACTCCCGCCTAGCCAACGACCTGAACGAGTTCTACCGTAGATTTGAAAGACAATTGGACTGTCCTGAACCACCCCTTCCCACCCAAGAGGCCCCATCCCCCACCCATACTACAGAAACGACTCTCTCCTTTCAGGAGGGAGAAGTTAATGGGCTTTTCAAGAGGCAGAATCCACGCAAAGCAGCCGGGCCGGACTCTGTCTCTCCAGCCACCCTCAGGCACTGCGCTGGCCAGCTGTCTCCGGTGTTCACCAACATCTTTAACACCTCCCTGGAGACATGCCATGTACCAGCCTGTCTCAAGTCCTCCACCATCATCGCTGTGCCCAAAAAGCTAAGGCCAACAGGACTAAATGATTACAGACCGGTCGCCCTTACATCTGTGGTAATGAAGTCTTTTGAGCGCCTGCTCCTGGCACACCTCAAAGCCATCACAGACCCTCTCCTGGACCCCCTTCAGTTTGCCTACAGAGCCAACAGGTCTGTGGACGACGCAGTTAACATGGCCCTCCACTTCACCCTACAGCATGTGGACGCCCCAGCATCCTACGCCAGGATCCTGTTTGTGGACTTCAGCTCTGCCTTCAACACCATCATCC
>NW_027422861.1:1475000-1477500 GCF_048934315.1 Petromyzon marinus | reverse complement strand
GGCATTTGCAGCAGAAAGGCACGTGCACTCAAAAATTTTAATATTTTTCACGCATAGACCCCGTCAAACGCTAGAAGTTGGCGGGGATGTCTCTCTTGTGGCTCACGGGGCTGTTAGGGTCGCACAGAAATGCCTCGGAATGGGAAAACGGGTCATTTTTGTGTGGCCACATTGCATAGGAACGGCATGAAACTTCCAGAGGCATTTGCAGCAGGAATGCATGTGCACTCAAAAACGTCTATATTTTTCACGGATAGACCCCGTGAAACGCTATAAATTGGCGGGGATGTCTCTCTTGTGGCTCACGGGCGCTGTTAGTTAGGGTCGCACAGAAATCCCTCGGAATGGGAAAAGGGGTCATTTTCGTGTTGCCACATTGCGTACGAACGGCATGAAACTTCCAGAGGCATCTGCAGCAGAAATGCATGTGCACTCAAAAACGTCTATATTTTTCACGGATAGACCCCGTGAAACGCTAGAAATTGGCGGGGATGTGTCTCTTGTGGCTCACGGGGCTGTTAGGGTCGCACAGAAATCCCTCGGAATGGGAAAACGGGTCATTTTCGTGTTGCCACAATTGGCATACGAACGGCATGAAACTTCCAGAGGCATTTGCAGCAGAAATGCATGTGCACTCAAAAACGTGAATATTTTTTCACGGATAGACCCCGTCAAACGCTCGAATTTGGCGGGGATGTTTCTCTTGTGGGTCACGGGGCTGTTCGGCTCGCACAGAACTCCCTTGGTCCACCTGATTCGTGCATACAGGCAGCAACTAAAACTCTGTAAACCTGCTGTGAGGACATCTAAACAGTGGACCAGTGAGGCTGTGGAAGATTTGCGGGCGTGCTTAGACTGTACTGACTGGGATATGTTCACGACTGCTACCAATAGTCTGGATGAACTCACAGAGGCTGTGTACATCAGCTTCTGTGAGGACTGCTGTATCCCAACACGTACCAGGGTGAACTTTAACAACAACAAGCCCTGGTTCTCAGCAAAGCTCAAAAGGTTGAGGTTGGAGAAGGAGGAAGCGTTTAGGAGTGGGGATAGAGACAGATTCAAGGAGTCGAAGAACAGGTTTAGCAAAGCGGTGAGAGAGGCTAAACGACTGTACTCAGAGACACTAAAACACCAGTTCTCTACTAACGACGCTGCTTCTGTCTGCCAAAGGGCTCAGGCACATCACCAACTACAAACCCAGAGCGCCCCACACCACTAACGACTCCCGCCTAGCCAACGACCTGAACGAGTTCTACCGTAGATTTGAAAGACAATTGGACTGTCCTGAACCACCCCTTCCCACCCAAGAGGCCCCATCCCCCACCCATACTACAGAAACGACTCTCTCCTTTCAGGAGGGAGAAGTTAATGGGCTTTTCAAGAGGCAGAATCCACGCAAAGCAGCCGGGCCGGACTCTGTCTCTCCAGCCACCCTCAGGCACTGCGCTGGCCAGCTGTCTCCGGTGTTCACCAACATCTTTAACACCTCCCTGGAGACATGCCATGTACCAGCCTGTCTCAAGTCCTCCACCATCATCGCTGTGCCCAAAAAGCTAAGGCCAACAGGACTAAATGATTACAGACCGGTCGCCCTTACATCTGTGGTAATGAAGTCTTTTGAGCGCCTGCTCCTGGCACACCTCAAAGCCATCACAGACCCTCTCCTGGACCCCCTTCAGTTTGCCTACAGAGCCAACAGGTCTGTGGACGACGCAGTTAACATGGCCCTCCACTTCACCCTACAGCATGTGGACGCCCCAGCATCCTACGCCAGGATCCTGTTTGTGGACTTCAGCTCTGCCTTCAACACCATCATCCCTGCCCTGCTTCAGGACAAGCTCTTCCAGCTGAACGTGCCCTACTCCACCTGCAGGTGGATCACAGACTTCCTCTCTGACAGGAAGCAGTGCGTTAAGCCGGGAACAGAAGTCTCTGACTCCAGGTCCATCAGCACGGGAACTCCTCAGGGCTGCGTCCTTTGCCCACTGCTCTTCTCCCTGTATACCAACAGCTGCGCCTCCAATCATCTGTCCGTCAAACTCTTGAAGTTTGTCGGACGACACCACCCTCATTGGGCTGATCTCTGGTGGGGATGAGTCTGACTATAGGTGGGAAGCTGACAACCTGGTGACCTGGTGTAGCCAGAACAACTTAGAGCTAAATGCTCTAAGGACAGTTGAGATGGTTGTGGACTTCAGGAAGAATACAGCCCCACTCACCGCCATCACCCTGTTAGACTCCGCAGTCAAAATTGTGGAGTCCTTCCGCTTCCTGGGCACTATTCTCTGCCGGGACCTCAAGTGGGAACTGAACATCAGCTCCCTCGCCAAGAGAGCTCAACAGAGGATGTACTTTCGACGGCAGCTGAAGAAATGCAACCTGCCAAAGACAATGATGGTGCAATTCTATACAGCGATCATTGAATCCATCCTCACCTCCTCCATAACCGTCTGGTACGCTGCTGCCACTGCCAAGGACAAGAGCAGACTGCAGCGTA
>NW_027422861.1:1467500-1470000 GCF_048934315.1 Petromyzon marinus | reverse complement strand
AAATATTTGCCCTTAGTTGTAGTGCTGCGATAAAAAAGCATTGTTTAAAGCCGCACCATGGCCTCAACCAAGCATTACTGATTCTATCATGCGCAAAGTTTACAATGCCCCTTCCTTGAACCGGCTTTTCGCACCATCTCTGAAATTCATGCTCCCTCCAATCGCAGGGTCTCGGATATACAGGTTCTTTTGACACCGAGTCCCTGAGAACGAATGTTGGGATTGCATCACTGTCACCCCCTGCTCGTACCCACAAATTACGGTATTCTTCCTCCATACCCTGCGAGGACACAATATTACGGGTGATAGCATCGGACGAGTTTGCTATACGTTGCAGCCTTCTAACTTGAACCGAAGGGATTGTTTTTTCCAGTTTCAAGATGGCAAGGCCTCCGTCTCGGGCTCTGGCATATAACAGTCCATCACAAGTTGAAGCGGGAAGGTGGAGCCATCCTTTTACCGCCTTTCTAATCTCTTGGTCCAACCCACGGAGAGTTGATTGCTTGCAGTCCGAGTGGTCTGCAGGATATAACAATCTGGGTAGGGCATAGGCATTGAGTAGTTCGACCTTCTGAGTTGGCTTCAGAGGCGCCTCATCGATTTTCGAGATCCATGTCTTTAGCTGACAATGTAGATCAGGCTGTATAGTGCCAGTCCAAGGGCCAATTTTCAGGCCAAGGTATTTCGTTGATTCATCAGGTTGGATCATATGGACATCTTTATTTTTGATAGTCCATGGGTCGCAGTTGTTCACCGTATATGAATCTTTGGTTGGGCTTATCATGAAGCCCTGGCACTTTCTGGCCTGAACCTCCAATCCCGATAGCCCACAAAATGATTCCAAGATCGCTAGATTGGCGGCCATACCAACCCAAGATTCGCTCACCAACACCAAATCATCAGCAAACGCAAGAGCTGTCACGTGGTCGGTATCAATGGAGTACCCAACTCCGTGTGACTCTAGGGTGCATATCAAAGGGTCCATGGCAAGATTGAAGAGCAGGGGTGACATGGGGTCACCCTGTTTGACACCAACACGTATGCTAATTTCTCGAGTCGACTCGCCATTGCTTTTGAACGAGGTCGTACACCGATCGTAGGCGTTCTGGATGATGCCCACCACGTGTTCATCTACTTTCTTGTGCCTTAACACCCATAAAATATGAGCATGCGAAACCGAGTCAAAAGCTTTCGCTATGTCGATGAACATGACAGCCAACGGCCTGTGCAATTTCTTAGCGTGTCTCATAAGGTCCTGTAGCACCTTAAGATTTTCAGAGCAGCCAGATGCCGCTATAAAACCACGCTGCCTTGGGTTTAAGGGACAAGCACGAGCAAGACGTGCAGTCATTATTCTGGAAAATAATCTCAGAATCATTGAACCAATCGTTATTGGTCTCCAGTTCCCCAATTCTTTCAGCTTTTCATCGTCCATAACCTTAGGAATAAGAATCGTCCTATTCTTTTTCAACTCTTTGGGAATAATTCCTGTAATCATCCATGCATTAAATAGGGCTGTCAGTGTCCGACCCTCGGGGTCGGCAGCACAGATTGCAGCCCTTGTTAGGCCATCTGGCCCAGCTGCTGACGTTGGTTTAATGGCCCGTATGGCAGTCTGAACTTCCTCCACCGAAATTAGGGGCTCAAAGTATTCGTTATTTGCAACACCTGATGACTTAAATTGGCCCAGGCCATTGAATGGCAACACCTTCTCCCATTTTTCGCAGTAAAAACGATATACATCTGCGTTCGGGATTCGGCATTCATGACGTTCAGTGCCATCCAGGACTAAGGACGCAAGAAGAGAGCGGTTCTTAAAGAAGAGCTTCTGGTGCTTCATGAAGCTTCCTCGTTTTTCCGCTCTCTTCTTCATCCAAGATCGTGTGGGTAATATCCTGGGTTTAATAATGTCGTTCTCAGGTTTTGAACGTTTGCCTTTGTTTTTCACCAATCTCATCGGACAAAGCATCAATGCTGTGGCAGTTTCTACGAGGGCATCATGTTGGCCCTCGCCGTTAAGCCAAGCCTTTATTGCCTCCATTGCAGGCTTTTCCAGGGTCCCAGAATTCTCATTCGTAAGCCGCTCAGCTGCTTGAGCGAGTATGGATGAAGTCCCCGTTGTTACATTTGGTGGGGGAGACAATGTCTCAAGAGGCCTAGAAGAAAAATGTAAGCTGTCTGACATGGGGGCCCCTGTCTTTTTACTTAGGTCCCGTCTCTTGTCAGAGACTTGCTTGTTGGTCTTAGTCCCAAGCGCTTCAGCAATGATCTTATTGATATTCTTTTTCCCCTGAAACTGCAACTCTAGAAGGGCCAGCTGTTCTACTTCCTTCAAAGACCAGCAGCTACGGTGTACCCCTCTCTGCGAGGTACCCTTTATACCATCTTTAATCCTTTCCTCATTACGGGTGACTGGGTGAGCATGCCTCTTGTGCTGCGAAAGGCCACTTAGAGTCGCAAAGCGTGCCTGGCAACATTCACAGACCATTGGTAAGCTTTC
>NW_027422861.1:1457500-1460000 GCF_048934315.1 Petromyzon marinus | reverse complement strand
CTCACGGGGCTGTTAGGGTGGCACAGAAATCCCTCGGAATGGGAAAAAACGGGTCATTTTCGTGTCGCCACATTGCATGCGAACCGCATGAAACTTCCAGAGGCATTTGCAGCAGGAATGCATGTGCACTCAAAAAATGTGATATTTTTCACGGAGAGACCCCGTGAAACGCTAGAAGTGGGCGGGGATGTCTCTCTTGTGGCTCACGGGGCTGTTAGGGTGGCACAGAAATCCCTCGGAATGGGAAAACGGGTCATTTTCGTGTCGCCACATTGCATACGAACCGCATGAAACTTCCAGAGGCATTTGCAGCAGGAATGCATGTGCACTCAAAAAAGTGAATATTTCTCACGGATAGACCCCGTGATACGCTAGAAATTGGCGGGGATGTCTCTCTTGTGGCTCACGGGGCTGTTAGGGTGGCACAGAAATCCCTCGGAATGGGAAAACGGGTCATTTTCGTGTCGCCACATTGCATGCGAACCGCATGCAACTTCCAGAGGCATTTGCAGCAGAAATGCATGTGCAGTCAAAAAAAAATTGATATTTTTCACGGATAGACCCCGTGAAACGCTAGAAATTGGCGGGGATGTGTCTCTTGTGGCTCACGGGGCTGTTCGGGTCGCACAGAAATCCCTGGGAATGGGAAAACGGGTCATTTTCGTGTTGCCACATTGCGTACGAACCGCATGAAACTTCCAGAGGCATTTGCAGCAGGAATGCATGTGCACTCAAAAACTTCTATATGTTTCACGGATAGACCCCGTGAAACGCTAGAAATTGGCGGGGATGTGTCTCTTGTGGCTCACGGGGCTGTTAGGGTGGCACAGAACTCCCTCGGAATGGGAAAAGGGGTCATTTTCGTGTTGCCACATTGCATAGGAACGCCATGAAACTTCCAGAGGCATTTGCAGCAGAAAGGCACGTGCACTCAAAAATTTTAATATTTTTCACGCATAGACCCCGTCAAACGCTAGAAGTTGGCGGGGATGTCTCTCTTGTGGCTCACGGGGCTGTTAGGGTCGCACAGAAATGCCTCGGAATGGGAAAACGGGTCATTTTTGTGTGGCCACATTGCATAGGAACGGCATGAAACTTCCAGAGGCATTTGCAGCAGGAATGCATGTGCACTCAAAAACGTCTATATTTTTCACGGATAGACCCCGTGAAACGCTATAAATTGGCGGGGATGTCTCTCTTGTGGCTCACGGGCGCTGTTAGTTAGGGTCGCACAGAAATCCCTCGGAATGGGAAAAGGGGTCATTTTCGTGTTGCCACATTGCGTACGAACGGCATGAAACTTCCAGAGGCATCTGCAGCAGAAATGCATGTGCACTCAAAAACGTCTATATTTTTCACGGATAGACCCCGTGAAACGCTAGAAATTGGCGGGGATGTGTCTCTTGTGGCTCACGGGGCTGTTAGGGTCGCACAGAAATCCCTCGGAATGGGAAAACGGGTCATTTTCGTGTTGCCACAATTGGCATACGAACGGCATGAAACTTCCAGAGGCATTTGCAGCAGAAATGCATGTGCACTCAAAAACGTGAATATTTTTTCACGGATAGACCCCGTCAAACGCTCGAATTTGGCGGGGATGTTTCTCTTGTGGGTCACGGGGCTGTTCGGCTCGCACAGAACTCCCTTGGTCCACCTGATTCGTGCATACAGGCAGCAACTAAAACTCTGTAAACCTGCTGTGAGGACATCTAAACAGTGGACCAGTGAGGCTGTGGAAGATTTGCGGGCGTGCTTAGACTGTACTGACTGGGATATGTTCACGACTGCTACCAATAGTCTGGATGAACTCACAGAGGCTGTGTACATCAGCTTCTGTGAGGACTGCTGTATCCCAACACGTACCAGGGTGAACTTTAACAACAACAAGCCCTGGTTCTCAGCAAAGCTCAAAAGGTTGAGGTTGGAGAAGGAGGAAGCGTTTAGGAGTGGGGATAGAGACAGATTCAAGGAGTCGAAGAACAGGTTTAGCAAAGCGGTGAGAGAGGCTAAACGACTGTACTCAGAGACACTAAAACACCAGTTCTCTACTAACGACGCTGCTTCTGTCTGCCAAAGGGCTCAGGCACATCACCAACTACAAACCCAGAGCGCCCCACACCACTAACGACTCCCGCCTAGCCAACGACCTGAACGAGTTCTACCGTAGATTTGAAAGACAATTGGACTGTCCTGAACCACCCCTTCCCACCCAAGAGGCCCCATCCCCCACCCATACTACAGAAACGACTCTCTCCTTTCAGGAGGGAGAAGTTAATGGGCTTTTCAAGAGGCAGAATCCACGCAAAGCAGCCGGGCCGGACTCTGTCTCTCCAGCCACCCTCAGGCACTGCGCTGGCCAGCTGTCTCCGGTGTTCACCAACATCTTTAACACCTCCCTGGAGACATGCCATGTACCAGCCTGTCTCAAGTCCTCCACCATCATCGCTGTGCCCAAAAAGCTAAGGCCAACAGGACTAAATGATTACAGACCGGTCGCCCT
>NW_027422861.1:1445000-1447500 GCF_048934315.1 Petromyzon marinus | reverse complement strand
TGGCGGGGATGTGTCTCTTGTGGCTCACGGGGCTGTTAGGGTGGCACAGAAATCCCTCGGAATGGGAAAACGGGTCATTTTCGTGTTGCCACATTGCATGCGAACGGCATGAAACTTCCAGAGGCATTTGCAGCAGGAATGCATGTGCAGTCAAAAAAGTGAATATTTTTCACGGATAGACCCCGTGAAACGCTAGAAATTGGCGGCGATGTCTCTCTTGTGGCTCACGGGGCTGTTAGGGTGGCACAGAAATCCCTCGGAATGGGAAAACGGGTCATTTTCGTGTCGCCACATTGCATGCGAACCGCATGAAACTTCCAGAGGCATTTGCAGCAGAAATGCATGTGCAGTCAAAAAATTGAATATTTTTCACGGATAGACCCCGTGAAACGCTAGAAATTGGCGGGGATGTGTCTCTTGTGGCTCACGGGGCTGTTAGGGTGGCACAGAAATCCCTCGGAATGGGAAAAAACGGGTCATTTTCGTGTCGCCACATTGCATGCGAACCGCATGAAACTTCCAGAGGCATTTGCAGCAGGAATGCATGTGCACTCAAAAAATGTGATATTTTTCACGGAGAGACCCCGTGAAACGCTAGAAGTGGGCGGGGATGTCTCTCTTGTGGCTCACGGGGCTGTTAGGGTGGCACAGAAATCCCTCGGAATGGGAAAACGGGTCATTTTCGTGTCGCCACATTGCATACGAACCGCATGAAACTTCCAGAGGCATTTGCAGCAGGAATGCATGTGCACTCAAAAAAGTGAATATTTCTCACGGATAGACCTCGTGATACGCTAGAAATTGGCGGGGATGTCTCTCTTGTGGCTCACGGGGCTGTTAGGGTGGCACAGAAATCCCTCGGAATGGGAAAACGGGTCATTTTCGTGTCGCCACATTGCATGCGAACCGCATGCAACTTCCAGAGGCATTTGCAGCAGAAATGCATGTGCAGTCAAAAAAAAATTGATATTTTTCACGGATAGACCCCGTGAAACGCTAGAAATTGGCGGGGATGTGTCTCTTGTGGCTCACGGGGCTGTTCGGGTCGCACAGAAATCCCTGGGAATGGGAAAACGGGTCATTTTCGTGTTGCCACATTGCGTACGAACCGCATGAAACTTCCAGAGGCATTTGCAGCAGGAATGCATGTGCACTCAAAAACTTCTATATGTTTCACGGATAGACCCCGTGAAACGCTAGAAATTGGCGGGGATGTGTCTCTTGTGGCTCACGGGGCTGTTAGGGTGGCACAGAACTCCCTCGGAATGGGAAAAGGGGTCATTTTCGTGTTGCCACATTGCATAGGAACGCCATGAAACTTCCAGAGGCATTTGCAGCAGAAAGGCACGTGCACTCAAAAATTTTAATATTTTTCACGCATAGACCCCGTCAAACGCTAGAAGTTGGCGGGGATGTCTCTCTTGTGGCTCACGGGGCTGTTAGGGTCGCACAGAAATGCCTCGGAATGGGAAAACGGGTCATTTTTGTGTGGCCACATTGCATAGGAACGGCATGAAACTTCCAGAGGCATTTGCAGCAGGAATGCATGTGCACTCAAAAACGTCTATATTTTTCACGGATAGACCCCGTGAAACGCTATAAATTGGCGGGGATGTCTCTCTTGTGGCTCACGGGCGCTGTTAGTTAGGGTCGCACAGAAATCCCTCGGAATGGGAAAAGGGGTCATTTTCGTGTTGCCACATTGCGTACGAACGGCATGAAACTTCCAGAGGCATCTGCAGCAGAAATGCATGTGCACTCAAAAACGTCTATATTTTTCACGGATAGACCCCGTGAAACGCTAGAAATTGGCGGGGATGTGTCTCTTGTGGCTCACGGGGCTGTTAGGGTCGCACAGAAATCCCTCGGAATGGGAAAACGGGTCATTTTCGTGTTGCCACAATTGGCATACGAACGGCATGAAACTTCCAGAGGCATTTGCAGCAGAAATGCATGTGCACTCAAAAACGTGAATATTTTTTCACGGATAGACCCCGTCAAACGCTCGAATTTGGCGGGGATGTTTCTCTTGTGGGTCACGGGGCTGTTCGGCTCGCACAGAACTCCCTTGGTCCACCTGATTCGTGCATACAGGCAGCAACTAAAACTCTGTAAACCTGCTGTGAGGACATCTAAACAGTGGACCAGTGAGGCTGTGGAAGATTTGCGGGCGTGCTTAGACTGTACTGACTGGGATATGTTCACGACTGCTACCAATAGTCTGGATGAACTCACAGAGGCTGTGTACATCAGCTTCTGTGAGGACTGCTGTATCCCAACACGTACCAGGGTGAACTTTAACAACAACAAGCCCTGGTTCTCAGCAAAGCTCAAAAGGTTGAGGTTGGAGAAGGAGGAAGCGTTTAGGAGTGGGGATAGAGACAGATTCAAGGAGTCGAAGAACAGGTTTAGCAAAGCGGTGAGAGAGGCTAAACGACTGTACTCAGAGACACTAAAACACCAGTTCTCTACTAACGACGCTGCTTCTGTCTGCCAAAGG
>NW_027422861.1:1395000-1397500 GCF_048934315.1 Petromyzon marinus | reverse complement strand
TGAAACTTCCAGAGGCATTTGCAGCAGGAATGCATGTGCAGTCAAAAAAGTGAATATTTTTCATGGATAGACCCCGTGAAACGCTAGAAATTGGCGGCGATGTCTCTCTTGTGGCTCACGGGGCTGTTAGGGTGGCACAGAAATCCCTCGGAATGGGAAAACGGGTCATTTTCGTGTCGCCACATTGCATGCGAACCGCATGAAACTTCCAGAGGCATTTGCAGCAGAAATGCATGTGCAGTCAAAAAATTGAATATTTTTCACGGATAGACCCCGTGAAACGCTAGAAATTGGCGGGGATGTGTCTCTTGTGGCTCACGGGGCTGTTAGGGTGGCACAGAAATCCCTCGGAATGGGAAAAAACGGGTCATTTTCGTGTCGCCACATTGCATGCGAACCGCATGAAACTTCCAGAGGCATTTGCAGCAGGAATGCATGTGCACTCAAAAAATGTGATATTTTTCACGGAGAGACCCCGTGAAACGCTAGAAGTGGGCGGGGATGTCTCTCTTGTGGCTCACGGGGCTGTTAGGGTGGCACAGAAATCCCTCGGAATGGGAAAACGGGTCATTTTCGTGTCGCCACATTGCATACGAACCGCATGAAACTTCCAGAGGCATTTGCAGCAGGAATGCATGTGCACTCAAAAAAGTGAATATTTCTCACGGATAGACCCCGTGATACGCTAGAAATTGGCGGGGATGTCTCTCTTGTGGCTCACGGGGCTGTTAGGGTGGCACAGAAATCCCTCGGAATGGGAAAACGGGTCATTTTCGTGTCGCCACATTGCATGCGAACCGCATGCAACTTCCAGAGGCATTTGCAGCAGAAATGCATGTGCAGTCAAAAAAAAATTGATATTTTTCACGGATAGACCCCGTGAAACGCTAGAAATTGGCGGGGATGTGTCTCTTGTGGCTCACGGGGCTGTTCGGGTCGCACAGAAATCCCTGGGAATGGGAAAACGGGTCATTTTCGTGTTGCCACATTGCGTACGAACCGCATGAAACTTCCAGAGGCATTTGCAGCAGGAATGCATGTGCACTCAAAAACTTCTATATGTTTCACGGATAGACCCCGTGAAACGCTAGAAATTGGCGGGGATGTGTCTCTTGTGGCTCACGGGGCTGTTAGGGTGGCACAGAACTCCCTCGGAATGGGAAAAGGGGTCATTTTCGTGTTGCCACATTGCATAGGAACGCCATGAAACTTCCAGAGGCATTTGCAGCAGAAAGGCACGTGCACTCAAAAATTTTAATATTTTTCACGCATAGACCCCGTCAAACGCTAGAAGTTGGCGGGGATGTCTCTCTTGTGGCTCACGGGGCTGTTAGGGTCGCACAGAAATGCCTCGGAATGGGAAAACGGGTCATTTTTGTGTGGCCACATTGCATAGGAACGGCATGAAACTTCCAGAGGCATTTGCAGCAGGAATGCATGTGCACTCAAAAACGTCTATATTTTTCACGGATAGACCCCGTGAAACGCTATAAATTGGCGGGGATGTCTCTCTTGTGGCTCACGGGCGCTGTTAGTTAGGGTCGCACAGAAATCCCTCGGAATGGGAAAAGGGGTCATTTTCGTGTTGCCACATTGCGTACGAACGGCATGAAACTTCCAGAGGCATCTGCAGCAGAAATGCATGTGCACTCAAAAACGTCTATATTTTTCACGGATAGACCCCGTGAAACGCTAGAAATTGGCGGGGATGTGTCTCTTGTGGCTCACGGGGCTGTTAGGGTCGCACAGAAATCCCTCGGAATGGGAAAACGGGTCATTTTCGTGTTGCCACAATTGGCATACGAACGGCATGAAACTTCCAGAGGCATTTGCAGCAGAAATGCATGTGCACTCAAAAACGTGAATATTTTTTCACGGATAGACCCCGTCAAACGCTCGAATTTGGCGGGGATGTTTCTCTTGTGGGTCACGGGGCTGTTCGGCTCGCACAGAACTCCCTTGGTCCACCTGATTCGTGCATACAGGCAGCAACTAAAACTCTGTAAACCTGCTGTGAGGACATCTAAACAGTGGACCAGTGAGGCTGTGGAAGATTTGCGGGCGTGCTTAGACTGTACTGACTGGGATATGTTCACGACTGCTACCAATAGTCTGGATGAACTCACAGAGGCTGTGTACATCAGCTTCTGTGAGGACTGCTGTATCCCAACACGTACCAGGGTGAACTTTAACAACAACAAGCCCTGGTTCTCAGCAAAGCTCAAAAGGTTGAGGTTGGAGAAGGAGGAAGCGTTTAGGAGTGGGGATAGAGACAGATTCAAGGAGTCGAAGAACAGGTTTAGCAAAGCGGTGAGAGAGGCTAAACGACTGTACTCAGAGACACTAAAACACCAGTTCTCTACTAACGACGCTGCTTCTGTCTGCCAAAGGGCTCAGGCACATCACCAACTACAAACCCAGAGCGCCCCACACCACTAACGACTCCCGCCTAGCCAACGACCTGAACGAGTTCTACCGTAGATTTGAAAGACAATTGGAC
>NW_027422861.1:1382500-1385000 GCF_048934315.1 Petromyzon marinus | reverse complement strand
ACCCCGTGAAACGCTAGAAGTGGGCGGGGATGTCTCTCTTGTGGCTCACGGGGCTGTTAGGGTGGCACAGAAATCCCTCGGAATGGGAAAACGGGTCATTTTCGTGTCGCCACATTGCATACGAACCGCATGAAACTTCCAGAGGCATTTGCAGCAGGAATGCATGTGCACTCAAAAAAGTGAATATTTCTCACGGATAGACCCCGTGATACGCTAGAAATTGGCGGGGATGTCTCTCTTGTGGCTCACGGGGCTGTTAGGGTGGCACAGAAATCCCTCGGAATGGGAAAACGGGTCATTTTCGTGTCGCCACATTGCATGCGAACCGCATGCAACTTCCAGAGGCATTTGCAGCAGAAATGCATGTGCAGTCAAAAAAAAATTGATATTTTTCACGGATAGACCCCGTGAAACGCTAGAAATTGGCGGGGATGTGTCTCTTGTGGCTCACGGGGCTGTTCGGGTCGCACAGAAATCCCTGGGAATGGGAAAACGGGTCATTTTCGTGTTGCCACATTGCGTACGAACCGCATGAAACTTCCAGAGGCATTTGCAGCAGGAATGCATGTGCACTCAAAAACTTCTATATGTTTCACGGATAGACCCCGTGAAACGCTAGAAATTGGCGGGGATGTGTCTCTTGTGGCTCACGGGGCTGTTAGGGTGGCACAGAACTCCCTCGGAATGGGAAAAGGGGTCATTTTCGTGTTGCCACATTGCATAGGAACGCCATGAAACTTCCAGAGGCATTTGCAGCAGAAAGGCACGTGCACTCAAAAATTTTAATATTTTTCACGCATAGACCCCGTCAAACGCTAGAAGTTGGCGGGGATGTCTCTCTTGTGGCTCACGGGGCTGTTAGGGTCGCACAGAAATGCCTCGGAATGGGAAAACGGGTCATTTTTGTGTGGCCACATTGCATAGGAACGGCATGAAACTTCCAGAGGCATTTGCAGCAGGAATGCATGTGCACTCAAAAACGTCTATATTTTTCACGGATAGACCCCGTGAAACGCTATAAATTGGCGGGGATGTCTCTCTTGTGGCTCACGGGCGCTGTTAGTTAGGGTCGCACAGAAATCCCTCGGAATGGGAAAAGGGGTCATTTTCGTGTTGCCACATTGCGTACGAACGGCATGAAACTTCCAGAGGCATCTGCAGCAGAAATGCATGTGCACTCAAAAACGTCTATATTTTTCACGGATAGACCCCGTGAAACGCTAGAAATTGGCGGGGATGTGTCTCTTGTGGCTCACGGGGCTGTTAGGGTCGCACAGAAATCCCTCGGAATGGGAAAACGGGTCATTTTCGTGTTGCCACAATTGGCATACGAACGGCATGAAACTTCCAGAGGCATTTGCAGCAGAAATGCATGTGCACTCAAAAACGTGAATATTTTTTCACGGATAGACCCCGTCAAACGCTCGAATTTGGCGGGGATGTTTCTCTTGTGGGTCACGGGGCTGTTCGGCTCGCACAGAACTCCCTTGGTCCACCTGATTCGTGCATACAGGCAGCAACTAAAACTCTGTAAACCTGCTGTGAGGACATCTAAACAGTGGACCAGTGAGGCTGTGGAAGATTTGCGGGCGTGCTTAGACTGTACTGACTGGGATATGTTCACGACTGCTACCAATAGTCTGGATGAACTCACAGAGGCTGTGTACATCAGCTTCTGTGAGGACTGCTGTATCCCAACACGTACCAGGGTGAACTTTAACAACAACAAGCCCTGGTTCTCAGCAAAGCTCAAAAGGTTGAGGTTGGAGAAGGAGGAAGCGTTTAGGAGTGGGGATAGAGACAGATTCAAGGAGTCGAAGAACAGGTTTAGCAAAGCGGTGAGAGAGGCTAAACGACTGTACTCAGAGACACTAAAACACCAGTTCTCTACTAACGACGCTGCTTCTGTCTGCCAAAGGGCTCAGGCACATCACCAACTACAAACCCAGAGCGCCCCACACCACTAACGACTCCCGCCTAGCCAACGACCTGAACGAGTTCTACCGTAGATTTGAAAGACAATTGGACTGTCCTGAACCACCCCTTCCCACCCAAGAGGCCCCATCCCCCACCCATACTACAGAAACGACTCTCTCCTTTCAGGAGGGAGAAGTTAATGGGCTTTTCAAGAGGCAGAATCCACGCAAAGCAGCCGGGCCGGACTCTGTCTCTCCAGCCACCCTCAGGCACTGCGCTGGCCAGCTGTCTCCGGTGTTCACCAACATCTTTAACACCTCCCTGGAGACATGCCATGTACCAGCCTGTCTCAAGTCCTCCACCATCATCGCTGTGCCCAAAAAGCTAAGGCCAACAGGACTAAATGATTACAGACCGGTCGCCCTTACATCTGTGGTAATGAAGTCTTTTGAGCGCCTGCTCCTGGCACACCTCAAAGCCATCACAGACCCTCTCCTGGACCCCCTTCAGTTTGCCTACAGAGCCAACAGGTCTGTGGACGACGCAGTTAACATGGCCCTCCACTTCACCCTACAGCATGTGG
>NW_027422861.1:1370000-1372500 GCF_048934315.1 Petromyzon marinus | reverse complement strand
AATCCCTGGGAATGGGAAAACGGGTCATTTTCGTGTTGCCACATTGCGTACGAACCGCATGAAACTTCCAGAGGCATTTGCAGCAGGAATGCATGTGCACTCAAAAACTTCTATATGTTTCACGGATAGACCCCGTGAAACGCTAGAAATTGGCGGGGATGTGTCTCTTGTGGCTCACGGGGCTGTTAGGGTGGCACAGAACTCCCTCGGAATGGGAAAAGGGGTCATTTTCGTGTTGCCACATTGCATAGGAACGCCATGAAACTTCCAGAGGCATTTGCAGCAGAAAGGCACGTGCACTCAAAAATTTTAATATTTTTCACGCATAGACCCCGTCAAACGCTAGAAGTTGGCGGGGATGTCTCTCTTGTGGCTCACGGGGCTGTTAGGGTCGCACAGAAATGCCTCGGAATGGGAAAACGGGTCATTTTTGTGTGGCCACATTGCATAGGAACGGCATGAAACTTCCAGAGGCATTTGCAGCAGGAATGCATGTGCACTCAAAAACGTCTATATTTTTCACGGATAGACCCCGTGAAACGCTATAAATTGGCGGGGATGTCTCTCTTGTGGCTCACGGGCGCTGTTAGTTAGGGTCGCACAGAAATCCCTCGGAATGGGAAAAGGGGTCATTTTCGTGTTGCCACATTGCGTACGAACGGCATGAAACTTCCAGAGGCATCTGCAGCAGAAATGCATGTGCACTCAAAAACGTCTATATTTTTCACGGATAGACCCCGTGAAACGCTAGAAATTGGCGGGGATGTGTCTCTTGTGGCTCACGGGGCTGTTAGGGTCGCACAGAAATCCCTCGGAATGGGAAAACGGGTCATTTTCGTGTTGCCACAATTGGCATACGAACGGCATGAAACTTCCAGAGGCATTTGCAGCAGAAATGCATGTGCACTCAAAAACGTGAATATTTTTTCACGGATAGACCCCGTCAAACGCTCGAATTTGGCGGGGATGTTTCTCTTGTGGGTCACGGGGCTGTTCGGCTCGCACAGAACTCCCTTGGTCCACCTGATTCGTGCATACAGGCAGCAACTAAAACTCTGTAAACCTGCTGTGAGGACATCTAAACAGTGGACCAGTGAGGCTGTGGAAGATTTGCGGGCGTGCTTAGACTGTACTGACTGGGATATGTTCACGACTGCTACCAATAGTCTGGATGAACTCACAGAGGCTGTGTACATCAGCTTCTGTGAGGACTGCTGTATCCCAACACGTACCAGGGTGAACTTTAACAACAACAAGCCCTGGTTCTCAGCAAAGCTCAAAAGGTTGAGGTTGGAGAAGGAGGAAGCGTTTAGGAGTGGGGATAGAGACAGATTCAAGGAGTCGAAGAACAGGTTTAGCAAAGCGGTGAGAGAGGCTAAACGACTGTACTCAGAGACACTAAAACACCAGTTCTCTACTAACGACGCTGCTTCTGTCTGCCAAAGGGCTCAGGCACATCACCAACTACAAACCCAGAGCGCCCCACACCACTAACGACTCCCGCCTAGCCAACGACCTGAACGAGTTCTACCGTAGATTTGAAAGACAATTGGACTGTCCTGAACCACCCCTTCCCACCCAAGAGGCCCCATCCCCCACCCATACTACAGAAACGACTCTCTCCTTTCAGGAGGGAGAAGTTAATGGGCTTTTCAAGAGGCAGAATCCACGCAAAGCAGCCGGGCCGGACTCTGTCTCTCCAGCCACCCTCAGGCACTGCGCTGGCCAGCTGTCTCCGGTGTTCACCAACATCTTTAACACCTCCCTGGAGACATGCCATGTACCAGCCTGTCTCAAGTCCTCCACCATCATCGCTGTGCCCAAAAAGCTAAGGCCAACAGGACTAAATGATTACAGACCGGTCGCCCTTACATCTGTGGTAATGAAGTCTTTTGAGCGCCTGCTCCTGGCACACCTCAAAGCCATCACAGACCCTCTCCTGGACCCCCTTCAGTTTGCCTACAGAGCCAACAGGTCTGTGGACGACGCAGTTAACATGGCCCTCCACTTCACCCTACAGCATGTGGACGCCCCAGCATCCTACGCCAGGATCCTGTTTGTGGACTTCAGCTCTGCCTTCAACACCATCATCCCTGCCCTGCTTCAGGACAAGCTCTTCCAGCTGAACGTGCCCTACTCCACCTGCAGGTGGATCACAGACTTCCTCTCTGACAGGAAGCAGTGCGTTAAGCCGGGAACAGAAGTCTCTGACTCCAGGTCCATCAGCACGGGAACTCCTCAGGGCTGCGTCCTTTGCCCACTGCTCTTCTCCCTGTATACCAACAGCTGCGCCTCCAATCATCTGTCCGTCAAACTCTTGAAGTTTGTCGGACGACACCACCCTCATTGGGCTGATCTCTGGTGGGGATGAGTCTGACTATAGGTGGGAAGCTGACAACCTGGTGACCTGGTGTAGCCAGAACAACTTAGAGCTAAATGCTCTAAGGACAGTTGAGATGGTTGTGGACTTCAGGAAGAATACAGCCCCACTCACCGCCAT
>NW_027422861.1:1357500-1360000 GCF_048934315.1 Petromyzon marinus | reverse complement strand
GGCTCACGGGGCTGTTAGGGTGGCACAGAAATCCCTCGGAATGGGAAAACGGGTCATTTTCGTGTCGCCACATTGCATACGAACCGCATGAAACTTCCAGAGGCATTTGCAGCAGGAATGCATGTGCACTCAAAAAAGTGAATATTTCTCACGGATAGACCCCGTGATACGCTAGAAATTGGCGGGGATGTCTCTCTTGTGGCTCACGGGGCTGTTAGGGTGGCACAGAAATCCCTCGGAATGGGAAAACGGGTCATTTTCGTGTCGCCACATTGCATGCGAACCGCATGCAACTTCCAGAGGCATTTGCAGCAGAAATGCATGTGCAGTCAAAAAAAAATTGATATTTTTCACGGATAGACCCCGTGAAACGCTAGAAATTGGCGGGGATGTGTCTCTTGTGGCTCACGGGGCTGTTCGGGTCGCACAGAAATCCCTGGGAATGGGAAAACGGGTCATTTTCGTGTTGCCACATTGCGTACGAACCGCATGAAACTTCCAGAGGCATTTGCAGCAGGAATGCATGTGCACTCAAAAACTTCTATATGTTTCACGGATAGACCCCGTGAAACGCTAGAAATTGGCGGGGATGTGTCTCTTGTGGCTCACGGGGCTGTTAGGGTGGCACAGAACTCCCTCGGAATGGGAAAAGGGGTCATTTTCGTGTTGCCACATTGCATAGGAACGCCATGAAACTTCCAGAGGCATTTGCAGCAGAAAGGCACGTGCACTCAAAAATTTTAATATTTTTCACGCATAGACCCCGTCAAACGCTAGAAGTTGGCGGGGATGTCTCTCTTGTGGCTCACGGGGCTGTTAGGGTCGCACAGAAATGCCTCGGAATGGGAAAACGGGTCATTTTTGTGTGGCCACATTGCATAGGAACGGCATGAAACTTCCAGAGGCATTTGCAGCAGGAATGCATGTGCACTCAAAAACGTCTATATTTTTCACGGATAGACCCCGTGAAACGCTATAAATTGGCGGGGATGTCTCTCTTGTGGCTCACGGGCGCTGTTAGTTAGGGTCGCACAGAAATCCCTCGGAATGGGAAAAGGGGTCATTTTCGTGTTGCCACATTGCGTACGAACGGCATGAAACTTCCAGAGGCATCTGCAGCAGAAATGCATGTGCACTCAAAAACGTCTATATTTTTCACGGATAGACCCCGTGAAACGCTAGAAATTGGCGGGGATGTGTCTCTTGTGGCTCACGGGGCTGTTAGGGTCGCACAGAAATCCCTCGGAATGGGAAAACGGGTCATTTTCGTGTTGCCACAATTGGCATACGAACGGCATGAAACTTCCAGAGGCATTTGCAGCAGAAATGCATGTGCACTCAAAAACGTGAATATTTTTTCACGGATAGACCCCGTCAAACGCTCGAATTTGGCGGGGATGTTTCTCTTGTGGGTCACGGGGCTGTTCGGCTCGCACAGAACTCCCTTGGTCCACCTGATTCGTGCATACAGGCAGCAACTAAAACTCTGTAAACCTGCTGTGAGGACATCTAAACAGTGGACCAGTGAGGCTGTGGAAGATTTGCGGGCGTGCTTAGACTGTACTGACTGGGATATGTTCACGACTGCTACCAATAGTCTGGATGAACTCACAGAGGCTGTGTACATCAGCTTCTGTGAGGACTGCTGTATCCCAACACGTACCAGGGTGAACTTTAACAACAACAAGCCCTGGTTCTCAGCAAAGCTCAAAAGGTTGAGGTTGGAGAAGGAGGAAGCGTTTAGGAGTGGGGATAGAGACAGATTCAAGGAGTCGAAGAACAGGTTTAGCAAAGCGGTGAGAGAGGCTAAACGACTGTACTCAGAGACACTAAAACACCAGTTCTCTACTAACGACGCTGCTTCTGTCTGCCAAAGGGCTCAGGCACATCACCAACTACAAACCCAGAGCGCCCCACACCACTAACGACTCCCGCCTAGCCAACGACCTGAACGAGTTCTACCGTAGATTTGAAAGACAATTGGACTGTCCTGAACCACCCCTTCCCACCCAAGAGGCCCCATCCCCCACCCATACTACAGAAACGACTCTCTCCTTTCAGGAGGGAGAAGTTAATGGGCTTTTCAAGAGGCAGAATCCACGCAAAGCAGCCGGGCCGGACTCTGTCTCTCCAGCCACCCTCAGGCACTGCGCTGGCCAGCTGTCTCCGGTGTTCACCAACATCTTTAACACCTCCCTGGAGACATGCCATGTACCAGCCTGTCTCAAGTCCTCCACCATCATCGCTGTGCCCAAAAAGCTAAGGCCAACAGGACTAAATGATTACAGACCGGTCGCCCTTACATCTGTGGTAATGAAGTCTTTTGAGCGCCTGCTCCTGGCACACCTCAAAGCCATCACAGACCCTCTCCTGGACCCCCTTCAGTTTGCCTACAGAGCCAACAGGTCTGTGGACGACGCAGTTAACATGGCCCTCCACTTCACCCTACAGCATGTGGACGCCCCAGCATCCTACGCCAGGATCCTGTTTGTGGACTTCA
>NW_027422861.1:1345000-1347500 GCF_048934315.1 Petromyzon marinus | reverse complement strand
AACGCTAGAAATTGGCGGCGATGTCTCTCTTGTGGCTCACGGGGCTGTTAGGGTGGCACAGAAATCCCTCGGAATGGGAAAACGGGTCATTTTCGTGTCGCCACATTGCATGCGAACCGCATGAAACTTCCAGAGGCATTTGCAGCAGAAATGCATGTGCAGTCAAAAAATTGAATATTTTTCACGGATAGACCCCGTGAAACGCTAGAAATTGGCGGGGATGTGTCTCTTGTGGCTCACGGGGCTGTTAGGGTGGCACAGAAATCCCTCGGAATGGGAAAAAACGGGTCATTTTCGTGTCGCCACATTGCATGCGAACCGCATGAAACTTCCAGAGGCATTTGCAGCAGGAATGCATGTGCACTCAAAAAATGTGATATTTTTCACGGAGAGACCCCGTGAAACGCTAGAAGTGGGCGGGGATGTCTCTCTTGTGGCTCACGGGGCTGTTAGGGTGGCACAGAAATCCCTCGGAATGGGAAAACGGGTCATTTTCGTGTCGCCACATTGCATACGAACCGCATGAAACTTCCAGAGGCATTTGCAGCAGGAATGCATGTGCACTCAAAAAAGTGAATATTTCTCACGGATAGACCCCGTGATACGCTAGAAATTGGCGGGGATGTCTCTCTTGTGGCTCACGGGGCTGTTAGGGTGGCACAGAAATCCCTCGGAATGGGAAAACGGGTCATTTTCGTGTCGCCACATTGCATGCGAACCGCATGCAACTTCCAGAGGCATTTGCAGCAGAAATGCATGTGCAGTCAAAAAAAAATTGATATTTTTCACGGATAGACCCCGTGAAACGCTAGAAATTGGCGGGGATGTGTCTCTTGTGGCTCACGGGGCTGTTCGGGTCGCACAGAAATCCCTGGGAATGGGAAAACGGGTCATTTTCGTGTTGCCACATTGCGTACGAACCGCATGAAACTTCCAGAGGCATTTGCAGCAGGAATGCATGTGCACTCAAAAACTTCTATATGTTTCACGGATAGACCCCGTGAAACGCTAGAAATTGGCGGGGATGTGTCTCTTGTGGCTCACGGGGCTGTTAGGGTGGCACAGAACTCCCTCGGAATGGGAAAAGGGGTCATTTTCGTGTTGCCACATTGCATAGGAACGCCATGAAACTTCCAGAGGCATTTGCAGCAGAAAGGCACGTGCACTCAAAAATTTTAATATTTTTCACGCATAGACCCCGTCAAACGCTAGAAGTTGGCGGGGATGTCTCTCTTGTGGCTCACGGGGCTGTTAGGGTCGCACAGAAATGCCTCGGAATGGGAAAACGGGTCATTTTTGTGTGGCCACATTGCATAGGAACGGCATGAAACTTCCAGAGGCATTTGCAGCAGGAATGCATGTGCACTCAAAAACGTCTATATTTTTCACGGATAGACCCCGTGAAACGCTATAAATTGGCGGGGATGTCTCTCTTGTGGCTCACGGGCGCTGTTAGTTAGGGTCGCACAGAAATCCCTCGGAATGGGAAAAGGGGTCATTTTCGTGTTGCCACATTGCGTACGAACGGCATGAAACTTCCAGAGGCATCTGCAGCAGAAATGCATGTGCACTCAAAAACGTCTATATTTTTCACGGATAGACCCCGTGAAACGCTAGAAATTGGCGGGGATGTGTCTCTTGTGGCTCACGGGGCTGTTAGGGTCGCACAGAAATCCCTCGGAATGGGAAAACGGGTCATTTTCGTGTTGCCACAATTGGCATACGAACGGCATGAAACTTCCAGAGGCATTTGCAGCAGAAATGCATGTGCACTCAAAAACGTGAATATTTTTTCACGGATAGACCCCGTCAAACGCTCGAATTTGGCGGGGATGTTTCTCTTGTGGGTCACGGGGCTGTTCGGCTCGCACAGAACTCCCTTGGTCCACCTGATTCGTGCATACAGGCAGCAACTAAAACTCTGTAAACCTGCTGTGAGGACATCTAAACAGTGGACCAGTGAGGCTGTGGAAGATTTGCGGGCGTGCTTAGACTGTACTGACTGGGATATGTTCACGACTGCTACCAATAGTCTGGATGAACTCACAGAGGCTGTGTACATCAGCTTCTGTGAGGACTGCTGTATCCCAACACGTACCAGGGTGAACTTTAACAACAACAAGCCCTGGTTCTCAGCAAAGCTCAAAAGGTTGAGGTTGGAGAAGGAGGAAGCGTTTAGGAGTGGGGATAGAGACAGATTCAAGGAGTCGAAGAACAGGTTTAGCAAAGCGGTGAGAGAGGCTAAACGACTGTACTCAGAGACACTAAAACACCAGTTCTCTACTAACGACGCTGCTTCTGTCTGCCAAAGGGCTCAGGCACATCACCAACTACAAACCCAGAGCGCCCCACACCACTAACGACTCCCGCCTAGCCAACGACCTGAACGAGTTCTACCGTAGATTTGAAAGACAATTGGACTGTCCTGAACCACCCCTTCCCACCCAAGAGGCCCCATCCCCCACCCATACTACAGAAACGACTCTCTCCTTTCAGGAGG
>NW_027422861.1:1315000-1320000 GCF_048934315.1 Petromyzon marinus | reverse complement strand
AACTCTGTAAACCTGCTGTGAGGACATCTAAACAGTGGACCAGTGAGGCTGTGGAAGATTTGCGGGCGTGCTTAGACTGTACTGACTGGGATATGTTCACGACTGCTACCAATAGTCTGGATGAACTCACAGAGGCTGTGTACATCAGCTTCTGTGAGGACTGCTGTATCCCAACACGTACCAGGGTGAACTTTAACAACAACAAGCCCTGGTTCTCAGCAAAGCTCAAAAGGTTGAGGTTGGAGAAGGAGGAAGCGTTTAGGAGTGGGGATAGAGACAGATTCAAGGAGTCGAAGAACAGGTTTAGCAAAGCGGTGAGAGAGGCTAAACGACTGTACTCAGAGACACTAAAACACCAGTTCTCTACTAACGACGCTGCTTCTGTCTGCCAAAGGGCTCAGGCACATCACCAACTACAAACCCAGAGCGCCCCACACCACTAACGACTCCCGCCTAGCCAACGACCTGAACGAGTTCTACCGTAGATTTGAAAGACAATTGGACTGTCCTGAACCACCCCTTCCCACCCAAGAGGCCCCATCCCCCACCCATACTACAGAAACGACTCTCTCCTTTCAGGAGGGAGAAGTTAATGGGCTTTTCAAGAGGCAGAATCCACGCAAAGCAGCCGGGCCGGACTCTGTCTCTCCAGCCACCCTCAGGCACTGCGCTGGCCAGCTGTCTCCGGTGTTCACCAACATCTTTAACACCTCCCTGGAGACATGCCATGTACCAGCCTGTCTCAAGTCCTCCACCATCATCGCTGTGCCCAAAAAGCTAAGGCCAACAGGACTAAATGATTACAGACCGGTCGCCCTTACATCTGTGGTAATGAAGTCTTTTGAGCGCCTGCTCCTGGCACACCTCAAAGCCATCACAGACCCTCTCCTGGACCCCCTTCAGTTTGCCTACAGAGCCAACAGGTCTGTGGACGACGCAGTTAACATGGCCCTCCACTTCACCCTACAGCATGTGGACGCCCCAGCATCCTACGCCAGGATCCTGTTTGTGGACTTCAGCTCTGCCTTCAACACCATCATCCCTGCCCTGCTTCAGGACAAGCTCTTCCAGCTGAACGTGCCCTACTCCACCTGCAGGTGGATCACAGACTTCCTCTCTGACAGGAAGCAGTGCGTTAAGCCGGGAACAGAAGTCTCTGACTCCAGGTCCATCAGCACGGGAACTCCTCAGGGCTGCGTCCTTTGCCCACTGCTCTTCTCCCTGTATACCAACAGCTGCGCCTCCAATCATCTGTCCGTCAAACTCTTGAAGTTTGTCGGACGACACCACCCTCATTGGGCTGATCTCTGGTGGGGATGAGTCTGACTATAGGTGGGAAGCTGACAACCTGGTGACCTGGTGTAGCCAGAACAACTTAGAGCTAAATGCTCTAAGGACAGTTGAGATGGTTGTGGACTTCAGGAAGAATACAGCCCCACTCACCGCCATCACCCTGTTAGACTCCGCAGTCAAAATTGTGGAGTCCTTCCGCTTCCTGGGCACTATTCTCTGCCGGGACCTCAAGTGGGAACTGAACATCAGCTCCCTCGCCAAGAGAGCTCAACAGAGGATGTACTTTCGACGGCAGCTGAAGAAATGCAACCTGCCAAAGACAATGATGGTGCAATTCTATACAGCGATCATTGAATCCATCCTCACCTCCTCCATAACCGTCTGGTACGCTGCTGCCACTGCCAAGGACAAGAGCAGACTGCAGCGTATCATGCACACTGCTGAGAAGGTAATTGCCTGCAATCTACCAACCCTCGAGGACCTGCACACGACAAGGAGCATGAGGCGAGCGAGGAAGGTTGTGGCCGATTCCTCGCACCCTGGACACTCTCTGTTTCAGCTACTCCCCTCCGGCAGAAGGCTTCGGTCCATCAGGACCAAAACCTCACGCCATGAAGACAGTTTCTTCCCATCTGCTGCTGCCCTGTTACACTGATTTTAACATTTTATCTACATAATAATGACACCTTGCCGATATTAACTACGTTAACCTATTTGCATTTTTTATTTTTAAATTATATCTTAAAGCTATTTTCTATTCGATATTTATTCAATTTCATATACTTCAGCCCCTTGGTGTTAGTTAGACTTTTAAGCCTCATTATTAATATTATCATTATTATTAGAGTATAAGACTTGTTTAAAACGTATGTAAGATTTTAGATTCCTATATGTTGAATGTATGCACGATCCTGCCAAAGTAAATTCCGTGTCGGTGTGAACTTTCACGGCGAAGAAAACCCTTTCTGTAACATCCGTTTGCACGCAGACATGCATGGCTTAATCTTTGAGACAAGCATATGCTACTGGCAGGATCAACCAGGTAGCTGGCGGCTTTCAACTCGCCAAAAGCACACCACGGTGACCAGGCGCCCAGCCCAAAGGCTCGCCCGGCTCACACGCAGCGTTTGCGGGCCCCTAGCCTCCCCAAGGGCAGGCAGGAGTCGCTCTCCTGAGGCAAGAATGCACCCAAGGCAGAGGAGAGTCCCCACACGCGTCCAAAATCGGACGGACAGGACCCCCACGCAGACCATGTAAAACACACACCCTTTGGGCACGGACTTCACAGAACACAAACACCCCCACAAGGAGGGCCTTAATTTGTCCTGTATACTCCGGGGGACACCTGACGACGGCGCTGAAGGCTCACAAAACACAGGGCTTCACACAAGGCCAGCCAATTTGAGGCAGCGGTAAAGCACCACGCACACCCAACGTCGGGGTGGGGAGGAGCAGGGGCGGGGACCACACATGCCTGCACACCTCTAGAGCGGCCTTTCAATGCTCGCTACTCTGTGGACCGGCAAAAGCAATTGAAACCAACCCTAACTCTCACGCGCAGTTGGCAGCCCTTCCTAGGGCACAATACCGAAACAGCGCAAGCAAACCCTGCAGCTACAACCCAAGGGACAGCCTTCCCAACGCACTCTGGAGGAGAAGAGGCTCCTCGGGCGGAGTAACACAGCTCGAGATGCTCGCTCATTCACGGAAATCGTGGGAAACAACCTGCCGCCGGCACACCACTTCGTCCTCACATGAGGTTACCATTGTCCATACAATAGTGCAGGTGCGATGGAAATCTTTTCTCGTTTTGGTGCGTGCTACATTTTTACGGATAGACCCCGTGAAACGCTAGAAATTGGCGGGGATGTGTCTCTTGTGGCTCACGGGGCTGTTAGGGTGGCACAGAAATCCCTCGGAATGGGAAAACGGGTCATTTTCGTGTTGCCACATTGCATGCGAACGGCATGAAACTTCCAGAGGCATTTGCAGCAGGAATGCATGTGCAGTCAAAAAAGTGAATATTTTTCACGGATAGACCCCGTGAAACGCTAGAAATTGGCGGCGATGTCTCTCTTGTGGCTCACGGGGCTGTTAGGGTGGCACAGAAATCCCTCGGAATGGGAAAACGGGTCATTTTCGTGTCGCCACATTGCATGCGAACCGCATGAAACTTCCAGAGGCATTTGCAGCAGAAATGCATGTGCAGTCAAAAAATTGAATATTTTTCACGGATAGACCCCGTGAAACGCTAGAAATTGGCGGGGATGTGTCTCTTGTGGCTCACGGGGCTGTTAGGGTGGCACAGAAATCCCTCGGAATGGGAAAAAACGGGTCATTTTCGTGTCGCCACATTGCATGCGAACCGCATGAAACTTCCAGAGGCATTTGCAGCAGGAATGCATGTGCACTCAAAAAATGTGATATTTTTCACGGAGAGACCCCGTGAAACGCTAGAAGTGGGCGGGGATGTCTCTCTTGTGGCTCACGGGGCTGTTAGGGTGGCACAGAAATCCCTCGGAATGGGAAAACGGGTCATTTTCGTGTCGCCACATTGCATACGAACCGCATGAAACTTCCAGAGGCATTTGCAGCAGGAATGCATGTGCACTCAAAAAAGTGAATATTTCTCACGGATAGACCCCGTGATACGCTAGAAATTGGCGGGGATGTCTCTCTTGTGGCTCACGGGGCTGTTAGGGTGGCACAGAAATCCCTCGGAATGGGAAAACGGGTCATTTTCGTGTCGCCACATTGCATGCGAACCGCATGCAACTTCCAGAGGCATTTGCAGCAGAAATGCATGTGCAGTCAAAAAAAAATTGATATTTTTCACGGATAGACCCCGTGAAACGCTAGAAATTGGCGGGGATGTGTCTCTTGTGGCTCACGGGGCTGTTCGGGTCGCACAGAAATCCCTGGGAATGGGAAAACGGGTCATTTTCGTGTTGCCACATTGCGTACGAACCGCATGAAACTTCCAGAGGCATTTGCAGCAGGAATGCATGTGCACTCAAAAACTTCTATATGTTTCACGGATAGACCCCGTGAAACGCTAGAAATTGGCGGGGATGTGTCTCTTGTGGCTCACGGGGCTGTTAGGGTGGCACAGAACTCCCTCGGAATGGGAAAAGGGGTCATTTTCGTGTTGCCACATTGCATAGGAACGCCATGAAACTTCCAGAGGCATTTGCAGCAGAAAGGCACGTGCACTCAAAAATTTTAATATTTTTCACGCATAGACCCCGTCAAACGCTAGAAGTTGGCGGGGATGTCTCTCTTGTGGCTCACGGGGCTGTTAGGGTCGCACAGAAATGCCTCGGAATGGGAAAACGGGTCATTTTTGTGTGGCCACATTGCATAGGAACGGCATGAAACTTCCAGAGGCATTTGCAGCAGGAATGCATGTGCACTCAAAAACGTCTATATTTTTCACGGATAGACCCCGTGAAACGCTATAAATTGGCGGGGATGTCTCTCTTGTGGCTCACGGGCGCTGTTAGTTAGGGTCGCACAGAAATCCCTCGGAATGGGAAAAGGGGTCATTTTCGTGTTGCCACATTGCGTACGAACGGCATGAAACTTCCAGAGGCATCTGCAGCAGAAATGCATGTGCACTCAAAAACGTCTATATTTTTCACGGATAGACCCCGTGAAACGCTAGAAATTGGCGGGGATGTGTCTCTTGTGGCTCACGGGGCTGTTAG
>NW_027422861.1:1290000-1292500 GCF_048934315.1 Petromyzon marinus | reverse complement strand
ACATTGCATGCGAACCGCATGAAACTTCCAGAGGCATTTGCAGCAGAAATGCATGTGCAGTCAAAAAATTGAATATTTTTCACGGATAGACCCCGTGAAACGCTAGAAATTGGCGGGGATGTGTCTCTTGTGGCTCACGGGGCTGTTAGGGTGGCACAGAAATCCCTCGGAATGGGAAAAAACGGGTCATTTTCGTGTCGCCACATTGCATGCGAACCGCATGAAACTTCCAGAGGCATTTGCAGCAGGAATGCATGTGCACTCAAAAAATGTGATATTTTTCACGGAGAGACCCCGTGAAACGCTAGAAGTGGGCGGGGATGTCTCTCTTGTGGCTCACGGGGCTGTTAGGGTGGCACAGAAATCCCTCGGAATGGGAAAACGGGTCATTTTCGTGTCGCCACATTGCATACGAACCGCATGAAACTTCCAGAGGCATTTGCAGCAGGAATGCATGTGCACTCAAAAAAGTGAATATTTCTCACGGATAGACCCCGTGATACGCTAGAAATTGGCGGGGATGTCTCTCTTGTGGCTCACGGGGCTGTTAGGGTGGCACAGAAATCCCTCGGAATGGGAAAACGGGTCATTTTCGTGTCGCCACATTGCATGCGAACCGCATGCAACTTCCAGAGGCATTTGCAGCAGAAATGCATGTGCAGTCAAAAAAAAATTGATATTTTTCACGGATAGACCCCGTGAAACGCTAGAAATTGGCGGGGATGTGTCTCTTGTGGCTCACGGGGCTGTTCGGGTCGCACAGAAATCCCTGGGAATGGGAAAACGGGTCATTTTCGTGTTGCCACATTGCGTACGAACCGCATGAAACTTCCAGAGGCATTTGCAGCAGGAATGCATGTGCACTCAAAAACTTCTATATGTTTCACGGATAGACCCCGTGAAACGCTAGAAATTGGCGGGGATGTGTCTCTTGTGGCTCACGGGGCTGTTAGGGTGGCACAGAACTCCCTCGGAATGGGAAAAGGGGTCATTTTCGTGTTGCCACATTGCATAGGAACGCCATGAAACTTCCAGAGGCATTTGCAGCAGAAAGGCACGTGCACTCAAAAATTTTAATATTTTTCACGCATAGACCCCGTCAAACGCTAGAAGTTGGCGGGGATGTCTCTCTTGTGGCTCACGGGGCTGTTAGGGTCGCACAGAAATGCCTCGGAATGGGAAAACGGGTCATTTTTGTGTGGCCACATTGCATAGGAACGGCATGAAACTTCCAGAGGCATTTGCAGCAGGAATGCATGTGCACTCAAAAACGTCTATATTTTTCACGGATAGACCCCGTGAAACGCTATAAATTGGCGGGGATGTCTCTCTTGTGGCTCACGGGCGCTGTTAGTTAGGGTCGCACAGAAATCCCTCGGAATGGGAAAAGGGGTCATTTTCGTGTTGCCACATTGCGTACGAACGGCATGAAACTTCCAGAGGCATCTGCAGCAGAAATGCATGTGCACTCAAAAACGTCTATATTTTTCACGGATAGACCCCGTGAAACGCTAGAAATTGGCGGGGATGTGTCTCTTGTGGCTCACGGGGCTGTTAGGGTCGCACAGAAATCCCTCGGAATGGGAAAACGGGTCATTTTCGTGTTGCCACAATTGGCATACGAACGGCATGAAACTTCCAGAGGCATTTGCAGCAGAAATGCATGTGCACTCAAAAACGTGAATATTTTTTCACGGATAGACCCCGTCAAACGCTCGAATTTGGCGGGGATGTTTCTCTTGTGGGTCACGGGGCTGTTCGGCTCGCACAGAACTCCCTTGGTCCACCTGATTCGTGCATACAGGCAGCAACTAAAACTCTGTAAACCTGCTGTGAGGACATCTAAACAGTGGACCAGTGAGGCTGTGGAAGATTTGCGGGCGTGCTTAGACTGTACTGACTGGGATATGTTCACGACTGCTACCAATAGTCTGGATGAACTCACAGAGGCTGTGTACATCAGCTTCTGTGAGGACTGCTGTATCCCAACACGTACCAGGGTGAACTTTAACAACAACAAGCCCTGGTTCTCAGCAAAGCTCAAAAGGTTGAGGTTGGAGAAGGAGGAAGCGTTTAGGAGTGGGGATAGAGACAGATTCAAGGAGTCGAAGAACAGGTTTAGCAAAGCGGTGAGAGAGGCTAAACGACTGTACTCAGAGACACTAAAACACCAGTTCTCTACTAACGACGCTGCTTCTGTCTGCCAAAGGGCTCAGGCACATCACCAACTACAAACCCAGAGCGCCCCACACCACTAACGACTCCCGCCTAGCCAACGACCTGAACGAGTTCTACCGTAGATTTGAAAGACAATTGGACTGTCCTGAACCACCCCTTCCCACCCAAGAGGCCCCATCCCCCACCCATACTACAGAAACGACTCTCTCCTTTCAGGAGGGAGAAGTTAATGGGCTTTTCAAGAGGCAGAATCCACGCAAAGCAGCCGGGCCGGACTCTGTCTCTCCAGCCACCCTCAGGCACTGCGCTGGCCAGCTGTCTC
>NW_027422861.1:1277500-1280000 GCF_048934315.1 Petromyzon marinus | reverse complement strand
AATATTTCTCACGGATAGACCCCGTGATACGCTAGAAATTGGCGGGGATGTCTCTCTTGTGGCTCACGGGGCTGTTAGGGTGGCACAGAAATCCCTCGGAATGGGAAAACGGGTCATTTTCGTGTCGCCACATTGCATGCGAACCGCATGCAACTTCCAGAGGCATTTGCAGCAGAAATGCATGTGCAGTCAAAAAAAAATTGATATTTTTCACGGATAGACCCCGTGAAACGCTAGAAATTGGCGGGGATGTGTCTCTTGTGGCTCACGGGGCTGTTCGGGTCGCACAGAAATCCCTGGGAATGGGAAAACGGGTCATTTTCGTGTTGCCACATTGCGTACGAACCGCATGAAACTTCCAGAGGCATTTGCAGCAGGAATGCATGTGCACTCAAAAACTTCTATATGTTTCACGGATAGACCCCGTGAAACGCTAGAAATTGGCGGGGATGTGTCTCTTGTGGCTCACGGGGCTGTTAGGGTGGCACAGAACTCCCTCGGAATGGGAAAAGGGGTCATTTTCGTGTTGCCACATTGCATAGGAACGCCATGAAACTTCCAGAGGCATTTGCAGCAGAAAGGCACGTGCACTCAAAAATTTTAATATTTTTCACGCATAGACCCCGTCAAACGCTAGAAGTTGGCGGGGATGTCTCTCTTGTGGCTCACGGGGCTGTTAGGGTCGCACAGAAATGCCTCGGAATGGGAAACGGGTCATTTTTGTGTGGCCACATTGCATAGGAACAGGCATGAAACTTCCAGAGGCATTTGCAGCAGGAATGCATGTGCACTCAAAAACGTCTATATTTTTCACGGATAGACCCCGTGAAACGCTATAAATTGGCGGGGATGTCTCTCTTGTGGCTCACGGGCGCTGTTAGTTAGGGTCGCACAGAAATCCCTCGGAATGGGAAAAGGGGTCATTTTCGTGTTGCCACATTGCGTACGAACGGCATGAAACTTCCAGAGGCATCTGCAGCAGAAATGCATGTGCACTCAAAAACGTCTATATTTTTCACGGATAGACCCCGTGAAACGCTAGAAATTGGCGGGGATGTGTCTCTTGTGGCTCACGGGGCTGTTAGGGTCGCACAGAAATCCCTCGGAATGGGAAAACGGGTCATTTTCGTGTTGCCACAATTGGCATACGAACGGCATGAAACTTCCAGAGGCATTTGCAGCAGAAATGCATGTGCACTCAAAAACGTGAATATTTTTTCACGGATAGACCCCGTCAAACGCTCGAATTTGGCGGGGATGTTTCTCTTGTGGGTCACGGGGCTGTTCGGCTCGCACAGAACTCCCTTGGTCCACCTGATTCGTGCATACAGGCAGCAACTAAAACTCTGTAAACCTGCTGTGAGGACATCTAAACAGTGGACCAGTGAGGCTGTGGAAGATTTGCGGGCGTGCTTAGACTGTACTGACTGGGATATGTTCACGACTGCTACCAATAGTCTGGATGAACTCACAGAGGCTGTGTACATCAGCTTCTGTGAGGACTGCTGTATCCCAACACGTACCAGGGTGAACTTTAACAACAACAAGCCCTGGTTCTCAGCAAAGCTCAAAAGGTTGAGGTTGGAGAAGGAGGAAGCGTTTAGGAGTGGGGATAGAGACAGATTCAAGGAGTCGAAGAACAGGTTTAGCAAAGCGGTGAGAGAGGCTAAACGACTGTACTCAGAGACACTAAAACACCAGTTCTCTACTAACGACGCTGCTTCTGTCTGCCAAAGGGCTCAGGCACATCACCAACTACAAACCCAGAGCGCCCCACACCACTAACGACTCCCGCCTAGCCAACGACCTGAACGAGTTCTACCGTAGATTTGAAAGACAATTGGACTGTCCTGAACCACCCCTTCCCACCCAAGAGGCCCCATCCCCCACCCATACTACAGAAACGACTCTCTCCTTTCAGGAGGGAGAAGTTAATGGGCTTTTCAAGAGGCAGAATCCACGCAAAGCAGCCGGGCCGGACTCTGTCTCTCCAGCCACCCTCAGGCACTGCGCTGGCCAGCTGTCTCCGGTGTTCACCAACATCTTTAACACCTCCCTGGAGACATGCCATGTACCAGCCTGTCTCAAGTCCTCCACCATCATCGCTGTGCCCAAAAAGCTAAGGCCAACAGGACTAAATGATTACAGACCGGTCGCCCTTACATCTGTGGTAATGAAGTCTTTTGAGCGCCTGCTCCTGGCACACCTCAAAGCCATCACAGACCCTCTCCTGGACCCCCTTCAGTTTGCCTACAGAGCCAACAGGTCTGTGGACGACGCAGTTAACATGGCCCTCCACTTCACCCTACAGCATGTGGACGCCCCAGCATCCTACGCCAGGATCCTGTTTGTGGACTTCAGCTCTGCCTTCAACACCATCATCCCTGCCCTGCTTCAGGACAAGCTCTTCCAGCTGAACGTGCCCTACTCCACCTGCAGGTGGATCACAGACTTCCTCTCTGACAGGAAGCAGTGCGTTAAGCCGGGAACAGAAGTCTCT
>NW_027422861.1:1265000-1267500 GCF_048934315.1 Petromyzon marinus | reverse complement strand
GTTAGGGTGGCACAGAACTCCCTCGGAATGGGAAAAGGGGTCATTTTCGTGTTGCCACATTGCATAGGAACGCCATGAAACTTCCAGAGGCATTTGCAGCAGAAAGGCACGTGCACTCAAAAATTTTAATATTTTTCACGCATAGACCCCGTCAAACGCTAGAAGTTGGCGGGGATGTCTCTCTTGTGGCTCACGGGGCTGTTAGGGTCGCACAGAAATGCCTCGGAATGGGAAAACGGGTCATTTTTGTGTGGCCACATTGCATAGGAACGGCATGAAACTTCCAGAGGCATTTGCAGCAGGAATGCATGTGCACTCAAAAACGTCTATATTTTTCACGGATAGACCCCGTGAAACGCTATAAATTGGCGGGGATGTCTCTCTTGTGGCTCACGGGCGCTGTTAGTTAGGGTCGCACAGAAATCCCTCGGAATGGGAAAAGGGGTCATTTTCGTGTTGCCACATTGCGTACGAACGGCATGAAACTTCCAGAGGCATCTGCAGCAGAAATGCATGTGCACTCAAAAACGTCTATATTTTTCACGGATAGACCCCGTGAAACGCTAGAAATTGGCGGGGATGTGTCTCTTGTGGCTCACGGGGCTGTTAGGGTCGCACAGAAATCCCTCGGAATGGGAAAACGGGTCATTTTCGTGTTGCCACAATTGGCATACGAACGGCATGAAACTTCCAGAGGCATTTGCAGCAGAAATGCATGTGCACTCAAAAACGTGAATATTTTTTCACGGATAGACCCCGTCAAACGCTCGAATTTGGCGGGGATGTTTCTCTTGTGGGTCACGGGGCTGTTCGGCTCGCACAGAACTCCCTTGGTCCACCTGATTCGTGCATACAGGCAGCAACTAAAACTCTGTAAACCTGCTGTGAGGACATCTAAACAGTGGACCAGTGAGGCTGTGGAAGATTTGCGGGCGTGCTTAGACTGTACTGACTGGGATATGTTCACGACTGCTACCAATAGTCTGGATGAACTCACAGAGGCTGTGTACATCAGCTTCTGTGAGGACTGCTGTATCCCAACACGTACCAGGGTGAACTTTAACAACAACAAGCCCTGGTTCTCAGCAAAGCTCAAAAGGTTGAGGTTGGAGAAGGAGGAAGCGTTTAGGAGTGGGGATAGAGACAGATTCAAGGAGTCGAAGAACAGGTTTAGCAAAGCGGTGAGAGAGGCTAAACGACTGTACTCAGAGACACTAAAACACCAGTTCTCTACTAACGACGCTGCTTCTGTCTGCCAAAGGGCTCAGGCACATCACCAACTACAAACCCAGAGCGCCCCACACCACTAACGACTCCCGCCTAGCCAACGACCTGAACGAGTTCTACCGTAGATTTGAAAGACAATTGGACTGTCCTGAACCACCCCTTCCCACCCAAGAGGCCCCATCCCCCACCCATACTACAGAAACGACTCTCTCCTTTCAGGAGGGAGAAGTTAATGGGCTTTTCAAGAGGCAGAATCCACGCAAAGCAGCCGGGCCGGACTCTGTCTCTCCAGCCACCCTCAGGCACTGCGCTGGCCAGCTGTCTCCGGTGTTCACCAACATCTTTAACACCTCCCTGGAGACATGCCATGTACCAGCCTGTCTCAAGTCCTCCACCATCATCGCTGTGCCCAAAAAGCTAAGGCCAACAGGACTAAATGATTACAGACCGGTCGCCCTTACATCTGTGGTAATGAAGTCTTTTGAGCGCCTGCTCCTGGCACACCTCAAAGCCATCACAGACCCTCTCCTGGACCCCCTTCAGTTTGCCTACAGAGCCAACAGGTCTGTGGACGACGCAGTTAACATGGCCCTCCACTTCACCCTACAGCATGTGGACGCCCCAGCATCCTACGCCAGGATCCTGTTTGTGGACTTCAGCTCTGCCTTCAACACCATCATCCCTGCCCTGCTTCAGGACAAGCTCTTCCAGCTGAACGTGCCCTACTCCACCTGCAGGTGGATCACAGACTTCCTCTCTGACAGGAAGCAGTGCGTTAAGCCGGGAACAGAAGTCTCTGACTCCAGGTCCATCAGCACGGGAACTCCTCAGGGCTGCGTCCTTTGCCCACTGCTCTTCTCCCTGTATACCAACAGCTGCGCCTCCAATCATCTGTCCGTCAAACTCTTGAAGTTTGTCGGACGACACCACCCTCATTGGGCTGATCTCTGGTGGGGATGAGTCTGACTATAGGTGGGAAGCTGACAACCTGGTGACCTGGTGTAGCCAGAACAACTTAGAGCTAAATGCTCTAAGGACAGTTGAGATGGTTGTGGACTTCAGGAAGAATACAGCCCCACTCACCGCCATCACCCTGTTAGACTCCGCAGTCAAAATTGTGGAGTCCTTCCGCTTCCTGGGCACTATTCTCTGCCGGGACCTCAAGTGGGAACTGAACATCAGCTCCCTCGCCAAGAGAGCTCAACAGAGGATGTACTTTCGACGGCAGCTGAAGAAATGCAACCTGCCAAAGACAATGATGGTGCAATTCTAT
>NW_027422861.1:1240000-1242500 GCF_048934315.1 Petromyzon marinus | reverse complement strand
GTTGCCACATTGCATAGGAACGCCATGAAACTTCCAGAGGCATTTGCAGCAGAAAGGCACGTGCACTCAAAAATTTTAATATTTTTCACGCATAGACCCCGTCAAACGCTAGAAGTTGGCGGGGATGTCTCTCTTGTGGCTCACGGGGCTGTTAGGGTCGCACAGAAATGCCTCGGAATGGGAAAACGGGTCATTTTTGTGTGGCCACATTGCATAGGAACGGCATGAAACTTCCAGAGGCATTTGCAGCAGGAATGCATGTGCACTCAAAAACGTCTATATTTTTCACGGATAGACCCCGTGAAACGCTATAAATTGGCGGGGATGTCTCTCTTGTGGCTCACGGGCGCTGTTAGTTAGGGTCGCACAGAAATCCCTCGGAATGGGAAAAGGGGTCATTTTCGTGTTGCCACATTGCGTACGAACGGCATGAAACTTCCAGAGGCATCTGCAGCAGAAATGCATGTGCACTCAAAAACGTCTATATTTTTCACGGATAGACCCCGTGAAACGCTAGAAATTGGCGGGGATGTGTCTCTTGTGGCTCACGGGGCTGTTAGGGTCGCACAGAAATCCCTCGGAATGGGAAAACGGGTCATTTTCGTGTTGCCACAATTGGCATACGAACGGCATGAAACTTCCAGAGGCATTTGCAGCAGAAATGCATGTGCACTCAAAAACGTGAATATTTTTTCACGGATAGACCCCGTCAAACGCTCGAATTTGGCGGGGATGTTTCTCTTGTGGGTCACGGGGCTGTTCGGCTCGCACAGAACTCCCTTGGTCCACCTGATTCGTGCATACAGGCAGCAACTAAAACTCTGTAAACCTGCTGTGAGGACATCTAAACAGTGGACCAGTGAGGCTGTGGAAGATTTGCGGGCGTGCTTAGACTGTACTGACTGGGATATGTTCACGACTGCTACCAATAGTCTGGATGAACTCACAGAGGCTGTGTACATCAGCTTCTGTGAGGACTGCTGTATCCCAACACGTACCAGGGTGAACTTTAACAACAACAAGCCCTGGTTCTCAGCAAAGCTCAAAAGGTTGAGGTTGGAGAAGGAGGAAGCGTTTAGGAGTGGGGATAGAGACAGATTCAAGGAGTCGAAGAACAGGTTTAGCAAAGCGGTGAGAGAGGCTAAACGACTGTACTCAGAGACACTAAAACACCAGTTCTCTACTAACGACGCTGCTTCTGTCTGCCAAAGGGCTCAGGCACATCACCAACTACAAACCCAGAGCGCCCCACACCACTAACGACTCCCGCCTAGCCAACGACCTGAACGAGTTCTACCGTAGATTTGAAAGACAATTGGACTGTCCTGAACCACCCCTTCCCACCCAAGAGGCCCCATCCCCCACCCATACTACAGAAACGACTCTCTCCTTTCAGGAGGGAGAAGTTAATGGGCTTTTCAAGAGGCAGAATCCACGCAAAGCAGCCGGGCCGGACTCTGTCTCTCCAGCCACCCTCAGGCACTGCGCTGGCCAGCTGTCTCCGGTGTTCACCAACATCTTTAACACCTCCCTGGAGACATGCCATGTACCAGCCTGTCTCAAGTCCTCCACCATCATCGCTGTGCCCAAAAAGCTAAGGCCAACAGGACTAAATGATTACAGACCGGTCGCCCTTACATCTGTGGTAATGAAGTCTTTTGAGCGCCTGCTCCTGGCACACCTCAAAGCCATCACAGACCCTCTCCTGGACCCCCTTCAGTTTGCCTACAGAGCCAACAGGTCTGTGGACGACGCAGTTAACATGGCCCTCCACTTCACCCTACAGCATGTGGACGCCCCAGCATCCTACGCCAGGATCCTGTTTGTGGACTTCAGCTCTGCCTTCAACACCATCATCCCTGCCCTGCTTCAGGACAAGCTCTTCCAGCTGAACGTGCCCTACTCCACCTGCAGGTGGATCACAGACTTCCTCTCTGACAGGAAGCAGTGCGTTAAGCCGGGAACAGAAGTCTCTGACTCCAGGTCCATCAGCACGGGAACTCCTCAGGGCTGCGTCCTTTGCCCACTGCTCTTCTCCCTGTATACCAACAGCTGCGCCTCCAATCATCTGTCCGTCAAACTCTTGAAGTTTGTCGGACGACACCACCCTCATTGGGCTGATCTCTGGTGGGGATGAGTCTGACTATAGGTGGGAAGCTGACAACCTGGTGACCTGGTGTAGCCAGAACAACTTAGAGCTAAATGCTCTAAGGACAGTTGAGATGGTTGTGGACTTCAGGAAGAATACAGCCCCACTCACCGCCATCACCCTGTTAGACTCCGCAGTCAAAATTGTGGAGTCCTTCCGCTTCCTGGGCACTATTCTCTGCCGGGACCTCAAGTGGGAACTGAACATCAGCTCCCTCGCCAAGAGAGCTCAACAGAGGATGTACTTTCGACGGCAGCTGAAGAAATGCAACCTGCCAAAGACAATGATGGTGCAATTCTATACAGCGATCATTGAATCCATCCTCACCTCCTCCATAACCGTCTGGTACGC
>NW_027422861.1:1215000-1217500 GCF_048934315.1 Petromyzon marinus | reverse complement strand
AAGGCACGTGCACTCAAAAATTTTAATATTTTTCACGCATAGACCCCGTCAAACGCTAGAAGTTGGCGGGGATGTCTCTCTTGTGGCTCACGGGGCTGTTAGGGTCGCACAGAAATGCCTCGGAATGGGAAAACGGGTCATTTTTGTGTGGCCACATTGCATAGGAACGGCATGAAACTTCCAGAGGCATTTGCAGCAGGAATGCATGTGCACTCAAAAACGTCTATATTTTTCACGGATAGACCCCGTGAAACGCTATAAATTGGCGGGGATGTCTCTCTTGTGGCTCACGGGCGCTGTTAGTTAGGGTCGCACAGAAATCCCTCGGAATGGGAAAAGGGGTCATTTTCGTGTTGCCACATTGCGTACGAACGGCATGAAACTTCCAGAGGCATCTGCAGCAGAAATGCATGTGCACTCAAAAACGTCTATATTTTTCACGGATAGACCCCGTGAAACGCTAGAAATTGGCGGGGATGTGTCTCTTGTGGCTCACGGGGCTGTTAGGGTCGCACAGAAATCCCTCGGAATGGGAAAACGGGTCATTTTCGTGTTGCCACAATTGGCATACGAACGGCATGAAACTTCCAGAGGCATTTGCAGCAGAAATGCATGTGCACTCAAAAACGTGAATATTTTTTCACGGATAGACCCCGTCAAACGCTCGAATTTGGCGGGGATGTTTCTCTTGTGGGTCACGGGGCTGTTCGGCTCGCACAGAACTCCCTTGGTCCACCTGATTCGTGCATACAGGCAGCAACTAAAACTCTGTAAACCTGCTGTGAGGACATCTAAACAGTGGACCAGTGAGGCTGTGGAAGATTTGCGGGCGTGCTTAGACTGTACTGACTGGGATATGTTCACGACTGCTACCAATAGTCTGGATGAACTCACAGAGGCTGTGTACATCAGCTTCTGTGAGGACTGCTGTATCCCAACACGTACCAGGGTGAACTTTAACAACAACAAGCCCTGGTTCTCAGCAAAGCTCAAAAGGTTGAGGTTGGAGAAGGAGGAAGCGTTTAGGAGTGGGGATAGAGACAGATTCAAGGAGTCGAAGAACAGGTTTAGCAAAGCGGTGAGAGAGGCTAAACGACTGTACTCAGAGACACTAAAACACCAGTTCTCTACTAACGACGCTGCTTCTGTCTGCCAAAGGGCTCAGGCACATCACCAACTACAAACCCAGAGCGCCCCACACCACTAACGACTCCCGCCTAGCCAACGACCTGAACGAGTTCTACCGTAGATTTGAAAGACAATTGGACTGTCCTGAACCACCCCTTCCCACCCAAGAGGCCCCATCCCCCACCCATACTACAGAAACGACTCTCTCCTTTCAGGAGGGAGAAGTTAATGGGCTTTTCAAGAGGCAGAATCCACGCAAAGCAGCCGGGCCGGACTCTGTCTCTCCAGCCACCCTCAGGCACTGCGCTGGCCAGCTGTCTCCGGTGTTCACCAACATCTTTAACACCTCCCTGGAGACATGCCATGTACCAGCCTGTCTCAAGTCCTCCACCATCATCGCTGTGCCCAAAAAGCTAAGGCCAACAGGACTAAATGATTACAGACCGGTCGCCCTTACATCTGTGGTAATGAAGTCTTTTGAGCGCCTGCTCCTGGCACACCTCAAAGCCATCACAGACCCTCTCCTGGACCCCCTTCAGTTTGCCTACAGAGCCAACAGGTCTGTGGACGACGCAGTTAACATGGCCCTCCACTTCACCCTACAGCATGTGGACGCCCCAGCATCCTACGCCAGGATCCTGTTTGTGGACTTCAGCTCTGCCTTCAACACCATCATCCCTGCCCTGCTTCAGGACAAGCTCTTCCAGCTGAACGTGCCCTACTCCACCTGCAGGTGGATCACAGACTTCCTCTCTGACAGGAAGCAGTGCGTTAAGCCGGGAACAGAAGTCTCTGACTCCAGGTCCATCAGCACGGGAACTCCTCAGGGCTGCGTCCTTTGCCCACTGCTCTTCTCCCTGTATACCAACAGCTGCGCCTCCAATCATCTGTCCGTCAAACTCTTGAAGTTTGTCGGACGACACCACCCTCATTGGGCTGATCTCTGGTGGGGATGAGTCTGACTATAGGTGGGAAGCTGACAACCTGGTGACCTGGTGTAGCCAGAACAACTTAGAGCTAAATGCTCTAAGGACAGTTGAGATGGTTGTGGACTTCAGGAAGAATACAGCCCCACTCACCGCCATCACCCTGTTAGACTCCGCAGTCAAAATTGTGGAGTCCTTCCGCTTCCTGGGCACTATTCTCTGCCGGGACCTCAAGTGGGAACTGAACATCAGCTCCCTCGCCAAGAGAGCTCAACAGAGGATGTACTTTCGACGGCAGCTGAAGAAATGCAACCTGCCAAAGACAATGATGGTGCAATTCTATACAGCGATCATTGAATCCATCCTCACCTCCTCCATAACCGTCTGGTACGCTGCTGCCACTGCCAAGGACAAGAGCAGACTGCAGCGTATCATGCACACTGCTG
>NW_027422861.1:1180000-1182500 GCF_048934315.1 Petromyzon marinus | reverse complement strand
AATGGGAAAACGGGTCATTTTCGTGTCGCCACATTGCATGCGAACCGCATGAAACTTCCAGAGGCATTTGCAGCAGAAATGCATGTGCAGTCAAAAAATTGAATATTTTTCACGGATAGACCCCGTGAAACGCTAGAAATTGGCGGGGATGTGTCTCTTGTGGCTCACGGGGCTGTTAGGGTGGCACAGAAATCCCTCGGAATGGGAAAAAACGGGTCATTTTCGTGTCGCCACATTGCATGCGAACCGCATGAAACTTCCAGAGGCATTTGCAGCAGGAATGCATGTGCACTCAAAAAATGTGATATTTTTCACGGAGAGACCCCGTGAAACGCTAGAAGTGGGCGGGGATGTCTCTCTTGTGGCTCACGGGGCTGTTAGGGTGGCACAGAAATCCCTCGGAATGGGAAAACGGGTCATTTTCGTGTCGCCACATTGCATACGAACCGCATGAAACTTCCAGAGGCATTTGCAGCAGGAATGCATGTGCACTCAAAAAAGTGAATATTTCTCACGGATAGACCCCGTGATACGCTAGAAATTGGCGGGGATGTCTCTCTTGTGGCTCACGGGGCTGTTAGGGTGGCACAGAAATCCCTCGGAATGGGAAAACGGGTCATTTTCGTGTCGCCACATTGCATGCGAACCGCATGCAACTTCCAGAGGCATTTGCAGCAGAAATGCATGTGCAGTCAAAAAAAAATTGATATTTTTCACGGATAGACCCCGTGAAACGCTAGAAATTGGCGGGGATGTGTCTCTTGTGGCTCACGGGGCTGTTCGGGTCGCACAGAAATCCCTGGGAATGGGAAAACGGGTCATTTTCGTGTTGCCACATTGCGTACGAACCGCATGAAACTTCCAGAGGCATTTGCAGCAGGAATGCATGTGCACTCAAAAACTTCTATATGTTTCACGGATAGACCCCGTGAAACGCTAGAAATTGGCGGGGATGTGTCTCTTGTGGCTCACGGGGCTGTTAGGGTGGCACAGAACTCCCTCGGAATGGGAAAAGGGGTCATTTTCGTGTTGCCACATTGCATAGGAACGCCATGAAACTTCCAGAGGCATTTGCAGCAGAAAGGCACGTGCACTCAAAAATTTTAATATTTTTCACGCATAGACCCCGTCAAACGCTAGAAGTTGGCGGGGATGTCTCTCTTGTGGCTCACGGGGCTGTTAGGGTCGCACAGAAATGCCTCGGAATGGGAAAACGGGTCATTTTTGTGTGGCCACATTGCATAGGAACGGCATGAAACTTCCAGAGGCATTTGCAGCAGGAATGCATGTGCACTCAAAAACGTCTATATTTTTCACGGATAGACCCCGTGAAACGCTATAAATTGGCGGGGATGTCTCTCTTGTGGCTCACGGGCGCTGTTAGTTAGGGTCGCACAGAAATCCCTCGGAATGGGAAAAGGGGTCATTTTCGTGTTGCCACATTGCGTACGAACGGCATGAAACTTCCAGAGGCATCTGCAGCAGAAATGCATGTGCACTCAAAAACGTCTATATTTTTCACGGATAGACCCCGTGAAACGCTAGAAATTGGCGGGGATGTGTCTCTTGTGGCTCACGGGGCTGTTACGGTCGCACAGAAATCCCTCGGAATGGGAAAACGGGTCATTTTCGTGTTGCCACAATTGGCATACGAACGGCATGAAACTTCCAGAGGCATTTGCAGCAGAAATGCATGTGCACTCAAAAACGTGAATATTTTTTCACGGATAGACCCCGTCAAACGCTCGAATTTGGCGGGGATGTTTCTCTTGTGGGTCACGGGGCTGTTCGGCTCGCACAGAACTCCCTTGGTCCACCTGATTCGTGCATACAGGCAGCAACTAAAACTCTGTAAACCTGCTGTGAGGACATCTAAACAGTGGACCAGTGAGGCTGTGGAAGATTTGCGGGCGTGCTTAGACTGTACTGACTGGGATATGTTCACGACTGCTACCAATAGTCTGGATGAACTCACAGAGGCTGTGTACATCAGCTTCTGTGAGGACTGCTGTATCCCAACACGTACCAGGGTGAACTTTAACAACAACAAGCCCTGGTTCTCAGCAAAGCTCAAAAGGTTGAGGTTGGAGAAGGAGGAAGCGTTTAGGAGTGGGGATAGAGACAGATTCAAGGAGTCGAAGAACAGGTTTAGCAAAGCGGTGAGAGAGGCTAAACGACTGTACTCAGAGACACTAAAACACCAGTTCTCTACTAACGACGCTGCTTCTGTCTGCCAAAGGGCTCAGGCACATCACCAACTACAAACCCAGAGCGCCCCACACCACTAACGACTCCCGCCTAGCCAACGACCTGAACGAGTTCTACCGTAGATTTGAAAGACAATTGGACTGTCCTGAACCACCCCTTCCCACCCAAGAGGCCCCATCCCCCACCCATACTACAGAAACGACTCTCTCCTTTCAGGAGGGAGAAGTTAATGGGCTTTTCAAGAGGCAGAATCCACGCAAAGCAGCCGGGCCGGACTCTGTCTCTCCAGCCA
>NW_027422861.1:1172500-1175000 GCF_048934315.1 Petromyzon marinus | reverse complement strand
TACCGGGAGGAATGCTTTCTGCCTGTAATTAAGCTTTAATTGCTGTCCTAGACGATAACTTAAAATTTTGTGTAATAGCCTAATTACAATTGATGAGATGGTTATGGGTCTCCAATTTGAGGGTTTTTCTAAATCCTCTTTAGTTTTAGGTATAAGTCTTGTTCTGTGTTGTTTCCATATTTGTGGTATATCCTGTAAATAAAGGATGATATTTAAGATATCTAGTAAATATTTTATTGGTAAAGTCCTAAGATCGCTAAGAATAATGTTGTCCTGTCCAGGTGACTTATCCTTCATAATTGCTAGGGTCTTAATCAACTCATCTAAGGTGATTGCTTTTACGATATCGATGCAGGATTGGTCGTTTTTTAATTTAAAGGGTATATTATCTGGAGGAGAGTTTGACTCGAATAAAGTAACGAATGTTCCCCGTATGCTTTCTTCAGTTGGGTATATACTTGGCCCCGATCTATCTGAAGTAATCTCGTCTAATAGAGCTTTCTTGTTCGTATGGTATAAATATTGATACCTCCTGTATTTAGTTTGCTTTGATTGTCTTCGATGCCTATTCTCATCTTTCTCCTGTTGGTTTACACGATCTTTCCTATTAATTGGTTTACTTCGATTTAAAAACTTTTCTACATGAGAATTGAGTAGCAGTAACGCCTGATTGTGACTTAAATTCTCGATCTTTAGATCGGTAATTATGACCTGAAGATCCTCAGCTGCTGTCAGTGATTGTTCTTTTTCGGCCCTTATTGCTGGCTGATCTCCTTCAGAAGGTGTAGTTGTTATTTCCGATGTTGTCGGTAAAACTAAGTTAACAAGGCATTGATTTTCTACCTTATAGGTGGTTTCTTTCAATGTCCTTACCAATTCCTTATACTTGATATTTCTCCGCTTCCCTTTAATCGCTTCTAGCGTTCTGTGTGGCATAACTGAGTTCTGTATTAGTTGATTCATGTTTATGTCCTCATCATTCTGTTGGGCTTCTTTATGGGCCATAATTTCTACCTCTTCTTCTCCCCATCTAACTTTCCTTCCTGGTGCGTTTTGCTGTAGTCTAGCTTCATGTTCTGTCGGATGAGTTCGTCTAGTATGTACCCCTAAACCTGTTTTCGTAGTAAAACCTCTGCTACAATATGAACAACTAAATAGTGTTTCCTCAATTGTGGTGGTTATAGCACTAGTTTTACCTATTAAACTTTTGCAAGTTCTTCCGTAGTGTGACGCTATCTTGTGTATGCTATCTGCTGTGCGATTACAAATTCGACATTTATACGTTTTGTTTGCGTGCGGATGTACCCGTGTCATATGTGATGACCAAGTTCTATGTTCTAGGAAAACAAGATTGCATGGATAACATTTGTTCTGATCTGTGCATGGGTAGTCCCATGAAAACATGTCCGAAAGGATAAATTCCGTAGTCAGCTCGTCTGTTAATCGCTCATTCATGAGCGATGTTAGTTCGTCACCGAGTAGTCCGTCCGGTTTATTTTCTTTATAATTCGCGACTTACGTTTATAGCACACAGGGTTGTCGGCCCAAGTGTATGCTATTGTGATCAGCTTTTTCACCGCACATCGGCAGCTAATCGTCGGTCAAAATTGACTCCTTCGATTTGCACTTCTAGCAATACAACTGGTGTAATGGAAAACTGTGGTGAAAGTTTCAGTGTTTCGTTTTGATTTAACCAATATATAAATGTTTCGCCTGAACCCACCATCAGCCGACTGAACTAATCAGCAAAGATCGTTACGCAAATAAGGCATGCCTGCACCATACCAGATTAGTACATTGGTATGATAGAGGGCTCAGCTGTAACATCATCATATAGTTACACGGTGGTGGTTAATTCACTTATTTGCATACGATATGCAATCAATGCAGAAAGAGCAGAGAAGAATTGCAAGTACACTTAGGAAAAAAAAATACACGTAAAAGAAATTGTAGTGAGACCCAATGTACGATTTGGCGGTTTAAATCCCCTTTGGCGTCAGTCTCTTTGTTGTAGATCTTGTGGAGTTGCGTTGCGAAACCCCAGGACACGACTGCCACACGGGTAGCCACTTGTTTTCCGTGCAATACACGCAGGAGAAACCAGGCCCAAAGTCAATCCATTCAAGTTTGGTTGGCACCTCCTGGTCAGCAACAATCCCGTTGGTGTCGTTCACACTCATCCTTGCACAGCATTTCTTCCGGCAGTGAAGTTGAGATGATTCACACCTTGGGCTGCCCTCTTGCCTTGTGCCAGCTTCGAAGTGGTTGCTTCGATGTTGAGCCACGCAAGAAAGTTGTTATCCAGCACTCAGTCGTCCTTCACTCAACAGCAGTCACCACTGTGGTTGTAGTGGTCGCTACTGAGGTCTAAGACACGATTGCGTTAGAGACCAAAAGGATTGCCTGTGCCAAAATGTCTGATGCCTTGCATCCCGTGTAGCCATGGAAGCCCTGTAGAGTCTCGCCATTTAAACCACCACTCCAGCATTCCACCATGGAA
>NW_027422861.1:1162500-1165000 GCF_048934315.1 Petromyzon marinus | reverse complement strand
AAACTTCCAGAGGCATTTGCAGCAGGAATGCATGTGCACTCAAAAAAGTGAATATTTCTCACGGATAGACCCCGTGATACGCTAGAAATTGGCGGGGATGTCTCTCTTGTGGCTCACGGGGCTGTTAGGGTGGCACAGAAATCCCTCGGAATGGGAAAACGGGTCATTTTCGTGTCGCCACATTGCATGCGAACCGCATGCAACTTCCAGAGGCATTTGCAGCAGAAATGCATGTGCAGTCAAAAAAAAATTGATATTTTTCACGGATAGACCCCGTGAAACGCTAGAAATTGGCGGGGATGTGTCTCTTGTGGCTCACGGGGCTGTTCGGGTCGCACAGAAATCCCTGGGAATGGGAAAACGGGTCATTTTCGTGTTGCCACATTGCGTACGAACCGCATGAAACTTCCAGAGGCATTTGCAGCAGGAATGCATGTGCACTCAAAAACTTCTATATGTTTCACGGATAGACCCCGTGAAACGCTAGAAATTGGCGGGGATGTGTCTCTTGTGGCTCACGGGGCTGTTAGGGTGGCACAGAACTCCCTCGGAATGGGAAAAGGGGTCATTTTCGTGTTGCCACATTGCATAGGAACGCCATGAAACTTCCAGAGGCATTTGCAGCAGAAAGGCACGTGCACTCAAAAATTTTAATATTTTTCACGCATAGACCCCGTCAAACGCTAGAAGTTGGCGGGGATGTCTCTCTTGTGGCTCACGGGGCTGTTAGGGTCGCACAGAAATGCCTCGGAATGGGAAAACGGGTCATTTTTGTGTGGCCACATTGCATAGGAACGGCATGAAACTTCCAGAGGCATTTGCAGCAGGAATGCATGTGCACTCAAAAACGTCTATATTTTTCACGGATAGACCCCGTGAAACGCTATAAATTGGCGGGGATGTCTCTCTTGTGGCTCACGGGCGCTGTTAGTTAGGGTCGCACAGAAATCCCTCGGAATGGGAAAAGGGGTCATTTTCGTGTTGCCACATTGCGTACGAACGGCATGAAACTTCCAGAGGCATCTGCAGCAGAAATGCATGTGCACTCAAAAACGTCTATATTTTTCACGGATAGACCCCGTGAAACGCTAGAAATTGGCGGGGATGTGTCTCTTGTGGCTCACGGGGCTGTTAGGGTCGCACAGAAATCCCTCGGAATGGGAAAACGGGTCATTTTCGTGTTGCCACAATTGGCATACGAACGGCATGAAACTTCCAGAGGCATTTGCAGCAGAAATGCATGTGCACTCAAAAACGTGAATATTTTTTCACGGATAGACCCCGTCAAACGCTCGAATTTGGCGGGGATGTTTCTCTTGTGGGTCACGGGGCTGTTCGGCTCGCACAGAACTCCCTTGGTCCACCTGATTCGTGCATACAGGCAGCAACTAAAACTCTGTAAACCTGCTGTGAGGACATCTAAACAGTGGACCAGTGAGGCTGTGGAAGATTTGCGGGCGTGCTTAGACTGTACTGACTGGGATATGTTCACGACTGCTACCAATAGTCTGGATGAACTCACAGAGGCTGTGTACATCAGCTTCTGTGAGGACTGCTGTATCCCAACACGTACCAGGGTGAACTTTAACAACAACAAGCCCTGGTTCTCAGCAAAGCTCAAAAGGTTGAGGTTGGAGAAGGAGGAAGCGTTTAGGAGTGGGGATAGAGACAGATTCAAGGAGTCGAAGAACAGGTTTAGCAAAGCGGTGAGAGAGGCTAAACGACTGTACTCAGAGACACTAAAACACCAGTTCTCTACTAACGACGCTGCTTCTGTCTGCCAAAGGGCTCAGGCACATCACCAACTACAAACCCAGAGCGCCCCACACCACTAACGACTCCCGCCTAGCCAACGACCTGAACGAGTTCTACCGTAGATTTGAAAGACAATTGGACTGTCCTGAACCACCCCTTCCCACCCAAGAGGCCCCATCCCCCACCCATACTACAGAAACGACTCTCTCCTTTCAGGAGGGAGAAGTTAATGGGCTTTTCAAGAGGCAGAATCCACGCAAAGCAGCCGGGCCGGACTCTGTCTCTCCAGCCACCCTCAGGCACTGCGCTGGCCAGCTGTCTCCGGTGTTCACCAACATCTTTAACACCTCCCTGGAGACATGCCATGTACCAGCCTGTCTCAAGTCCTCCACCATCATCGCTGTGCCCAAAAAGCTAAGGCCAACAGGACTAAATGATTACAGACCGGTCGCCCTTACATCTGTGGTAATGAAGTCTTTTGAGCGCCTGCTCCTGGCACACCTCAAAGCCATCACAGACCCTCTCCTGGACCCCCTTCAGTTTGCCTACAGAGCCAACAGGTCTGTGGACGACGCAGTTAACATGGCCCTCCACTTCACCCTACAGCATGTGGACGCCCCAGCATCCTACGCCAGGATCCTGTTTGTGGACTTCAGCTCTGCCTTCAACACCATCATCCCTGCCCTGCTTCAGGACAAGCTCTTCCAGCTGAACGTGCCCTACTCCACCTGCAGGTGGATCACAG
>NW_027422861.1:1150000-1152500 GCF_048934315.1 Petromyzon marinus | reverse complement strand
AACGCTAGAAATTGGCGGGGATGTGTCTCTTGTGGCTCACGGGGCTGTTAGGGTGGCACAGAACTCCCTCGGAATGGGAAAAGGGGTCATTTTCGTGTTGCCACATTGCATAGGAACGCCATGAAACTTCCAGAGGCATTTGCAGCAGAAAGGCACGTGCACTCAAAAATTTTAATATTTTTCACGCATAGACCCCGTCAAACGCTAGAAGTTGGCGGGGATGTCTCTCTTGTGGCTCACGGGGCTGTTAGGGTCGCACAGAAATGCCTCGGAATGGGAAAACGGGTCATTTTTGTGTGGCCACATTGCATAGGAACGGCATGAAACTTCCAGAGGCATTTGCAGCAGGAATGCATGTGCACTCAAAAACGTCTATATTTTTCACGGATAGACCCCGTGAAACGCTATAAATTGGCGGGGATGTCTCTCTTGTGGCTCACGGGCGCTGTTAGTTAGGGTCGCACAGAAATCCCTCGGAATGGGAAAAGGGGTCATTTTCGTGTTGCCACATTGCGTACGAACGGCATGAAACTTCCAGAGGCATCTGCAGCAGAAATGCATGTGCACTCAAAAACGTCTATATTTTTCACGGATAGACCCCGTGAAACGCTAGAAATTGGCGGGGATGTGTCTCTTGTGGCTCACGGGGCTGTTAGGGTCGCACAGAAATCCCTCGGAATGGGAAAACGGGTCATTTTCGTGTTGCCACAATTGGCATACGAACGGCATGAAACTTCCAGAGGCATTTGCAGCAGAAATGCATGTGCACTCAAAAACGTGAATATTTTTTCACGGATAGACCCCGTCAAACGCTCGAATTTGGCGGGGATGTTTCTCTTGTGGGTCACGGGGCTGTTCGGCTCGCACAGAACTCCCTTGGTCCACCTGATTCGTGCATACAGGCAGCAACTAAAACTCTGTAAACCTGCTGTGAGGACATCTAAACAGTGGACCAGTGAGGCTGTGGAAGATTTGCGGGCGTGCTTAGACTGTACTGACTGGGATATGTTCACGACTGCTACCAATAGTCTGGATGAACTCACAGAGGCTGTGTACATCAGCTTCTGTGAGGACTGCTGTATCCCAACACGTACCAGGGTGAACTTTAACAACAACAAGCCCTGGTTCTCAGCAAAGCTCAAAAGGTTGAGGTTGGAGAAGGAGGAAGCGTTTAGGAGTGGGGATAGAGACAGATTCAAGGAGTCGAAGAACAGGTTTAGCAAAGCGGTGAGAGAGGCTAAACGACTGTACTCAGAGACACTAAAACACCAGTTCTCTACTAACGACGCTGCTTCTGTCTGCCAAAGGGCTCAGGCACATCACCAACTACAAACCCAGAGCGCCCCACACCACTAACGACTCCCGCCTAGCCAACGACCTGAACGAGTTCTACCGTAGATTTGAAAGACAATTGGACTGTCCTGAACCACCCCTTCCCACCCAAGAGGCCCCATCCCCCACCCATACTACAGAAACGACTCTCTCCTTTCAGGAGGGAGAAGTTAATGGGCTTTTCAAGAGGCAGAATCCACGCAAAGCAGCCGGGCCGGACTCTGTCTCTCCAGCCACCCTCAGGCACTGCGCTGGCCAGCTGTCTCCGGTGTTCACCAACATCTTTAACACCTCCCTGGAGACATGCCATGTACCAGCCTGTCTCAAGTCCTCCACCATCATCGCTGTGCCCAAAAAGCTAAGGCCAACAGGACTAAATGATTACAGACCGGTCGCCCTTACATCTGTGGTAATGAAGTCTTTTGAGCGCCTGCTCCTGGCACACCTCAAAGCCATCACAGACCCTCTCCTGGACCCCCTTCAGTTTGCCTACAGAGCCAACAGGTCTGTGGACGACGCAGTTAACATGGCCCTCCACTTCACCCTACAGCATGTGGACGCCCCAGCATCCTACGCCAGGATCCTGTTTGTGGACTTCAGCTCTGCCTTCAACACCATCATCCCTGCCCTGCTTCAGGACAAGCTCTTCCAGCTGAACGTGCCCTACTCCACCTGCAGGTGGATCACAGACTTCCTCTCTGACAGGAAGCAGTGCGTTAAGCCGGGAACAGAAGTCTCTGACTCCAGGTCCATCAGCACGGGAACTCCTCAGGGCTGCGTCCTTTGCCCACTGCTCTTCTCCCTGTATACCAACAGCTGCGCCTCCAATCATCTGTCCGTCAAACTCTTGAAGTTTGTCGGACGACACCACCCTCATTGGGCTGATCTCTGGTGGGGATGAGTCTGACTATAGGTGGGAAGCTGACAACCTGGTGACCTGGTGTAGCCAGAACAACTTAGAGCTAAATGCTCTAAGGACAGTTGAGATGGTTGTGGACTTCAGGAAGAATACAGCCCCACTCACCGCCATCACCCTGTTAGACTCCGCAGTCAAAATTGTGGAGTCCTTCCGCTTCCTGGGCACTATTCTCTGCCGGGACCTCAAGTGGGAACTGAACATCAGCTCCCTCGCCAAGAGAGCTCAACAGAGGATGTACTTTCGACGGCA
>NW_027422861.1:1115000-1117500 GCF_048934315.1 Petromyzon marinus | reverse complement strand
CCAGAGGCATTTGCAGCAGGAATGCATGTGCAGTCAAAAAAGTGAATATTTTTCACGGATAGACCCCGTGAAACGCTAGAAATTGGCGGCGATGTCTCTCTTGTGGCTCACGGGGCTGTTAGGGTGGCACAGAAATCCCTCGGAATGGGAAAACGGGTCATTTTCGTGTCGCCACATTGCATGCGAACCGCATGAAACTTCCAGAGGCATTTGCAGCAGAAATGCATGTGCAGTCAAAAAATTGAATATTTTTCACGGATAGACCCCGTGAAACGCTAGAAATTGGCGGGGATGTGTCTCTTGTGGCTCACGGGGCTGTTAGGGTGGCACAGAAATCCCTCGGAATGGGAAAAAACGGGTCATTTTCGTGTCGCCACATTGCATGCGAACCGCATGAAACTTCCAGAGGCATTTGCAGCAGGAATGCATGTGCACTCAAAAAATGTGATATTTTTCACGGAGAGACCCCGTGAAACGCTAGAAGTGGGCGGGGATGTCTCTCTTGTGGCTCACGGGGCTGTTAGGGTGGCACAGAAATCCCTCGGAATGGGAAAACGGGTCATTTTCGTGTCGCCACATTGCATACGAACCGCATGAAACTTCCAGAGGCATTTGCAGCAGGAATGCATGTGCACTCAAAAAAGTGAATATTTCTCACGGATAGACCCCGTGATACGCTAGAAATTGGCGGGGATGTCTCTCTTGTGGCTCACGGGGCTGTTAGGGTGGCACAGAAATCCCTCGGAATGGGAAAACGGGTCATTTTCGTGTCGCCACATTGCATGCGAACCGCATGCAACTTCCAGAGGCATTTGCAGCAGAAATGCATGTGCAGTCAAAAAAAAATTGATATTTTTCACGGATAGACCCCGTGAAACGCTAGAAATTGGCGGGGATGTGTCTCTTGTGGCTCACGGGGCTGTTCGGGTCGCACAGAAATCCCTGGGAATGGGAAAACGGGTCATTTTCGTGTTGCCACATTGCGTACGAACCGCATGAAACTTCCAGAGGCATTTGCAGCAGGAATGCATGTGCACTCAAAAACTTCTATATGTTTCACGGATAGACCCCGTGAAACGCTAGAAATTGGCGGGGATGTGTCTCTTGTGGCTCACGGGGCTGTTAGGGTGGCACAGAACTCCCTCGGAATGGGAAAAGGGGTCATTTTCGTGTTGCCACATTGCATAGGAACGCCATGAAACTTCCAGAGGCATTTGCAGCAGAAAGGCACGTGCACTCAAAAATTTTAATATTTTTCACGCATAGACCCCGTCAAACGCTAGAAGTTGGCGGGGATGTCTCTCTTGTGGCTCACGGGGCTGTTAGGGTCGCACAGAAATGCCTCGGAATGGGAAAACGGGTCATTTTTGTGTGGCCACATTGCATAGGAACGGCATGAAACTTCCAGAGGCATTTGCAGCAGGAATGCATGTGCACTCAAAAACGTCTATATTTTTCACGGATAGACCCCGTGAAACGCTATAAATTGGCGGGGATGTCTCTCTTGTGGCTCACGGGCGCTGTTAGTTAGGGTCGCACAGAAATCCCTCGGAATGGGAAAAGGGGTCATTTTCGTGTTGCCACATTGCGTACGAACGGCATGAAACTTCCAGAGGCATCTGCAGCAGAAATGCATGTGCACTCAAAAACGTCTATATTTTTCACGGATAGACCCCGTGAAACGCTAGAAATTGGCGGGGATGTGTCTCTTGTGGCTCACGGGGCTGTTAGGGTCGCACAGAAATCCCTCGGAATGGGAAAACGGGTCATTTTCGTGTTGCCACAATTGGCATACGAACGGCATGAAACTTCCAGAGGCATTTGCAGCAGAAATGCATGTGCACTCAAAAACGTGAATATTTTTTCACGGATAGACCCCGTCAAACGCTCGAATTTGGCGGGGATGTTTCTCTTGTGGGTCACGGGGCTGTTCGGCTCGCACAGAACTCCCTTGGTCCACCTGATTCGTGCATACAGGCAGCAACTAAAACTCTGTAAACCTGCTGTGAGGACATCTAAACAGTGGACCAGTGAGGCTGTGGAAGATTTGCGGGCGTGCTTAGACTGTACTGACTGGGATATGTTCACGACTGCTACCAATAGTCTGGATGAACTCACAGAGGCTGTGTACATCAGCTTCTGTGAGGACTGCTGTATCCCAACACGTACCAGGGTGAACTTTAACAACAACAAGCCCTGGTTCTCAGCAAAGCTCAAAAGGTTGAGGTTGGAGAAGGAGGAAGCGTTTAGGAGTGGGGATAGAGACAGATTCAAGGAGTCGAAGAACAGGTTTAGCAAAGCGGTGAGAGAGGCTAAACGACTGTACTCAGAGACACTAAAACACCAGTTCTCTACTAACGACGCTGCTTCTGTCTGCCAAAGGGCTCAGGCACATCACCAACTACAAACCCAGAGCGCCCCACACCACTAACGACTCCCGCCTAGCCAACGACCTGAACGAGTTCTACCGTAGATTTGAAAGACAATTGGACTGTCCTGA
>NW_027422861.1:1102500-1105000 GCF_048934315.1 Petromyzon marinus | reverse complement strand
AGAAGTGGGCGGGGATGTCTCTCTTGTGGCTCACGGGGCTGTTAGGGTGGCACAGAAATCCCTCGGAATGGGAAAACGGGTCATTTTCGTGTCGCCACATTGCATACGAACCGCATGAAACTTCCAGAGGCATTTGCAGCAGGAATGCATGTGCACTCAAAAAAGTGAATATTTCTCACGGATAGACCCCGTGATACGCTAGAAATTGGCGGGGATGTCTCTCTTGTGGCTCACGGGGCTGTTAGGGTGGCACAGAAATCCCTCGGAATGGGAAAACGGGTCATTTTCGTGTCGCCACATTGCATGCGAACCGCATGCAACTTCCAGAGGCATTTGCAGCAGAAATGCATGTGCAGTCAAAAAAAAATTGATATTTTTCACGGATAGACCCCGTGAAACGCTAGAAATTGGCGGGGATGTGTCTCTTGTGGCTCACGGGGCTGTTCGGGTCGCACAGAAATCCCTGGGAATGGGAAAACGGGTCATTTTCGTGTTGCCACATTGCGTACGAACCGCATGAAACTTCCAGAGGCATTTGCAGCAGGAATGCATGTGCACTCAAAAACTTCTATATGTTTCACGGATAGACCCCGTGAAACGCTAGAAATTGGCGGGGATGTGTCTCTTGTGGCTCACGGGGCTGTTAGGGTGGCACAGAACTCCCTCGGAATGGGAAAAGGGGTCATTTTCGTGTTGCCACATTGCATAGGAACGCCATGAAACTTCCAGAGGCATTTGCAGCAGAAAGGCACGTGCACTCAAAAATTTTAATATTTTTCACGCATAGACCCCGTCAAACGCTAGAAGTTGGCGGGGATGTCTCTCTTGTGGCTCACGGGGCTGTTAGGGTCGCACAGAAATGCCTCGGAATGGGAAAACGGGTCATTTTTGTGTGGCCACATTGCATAGGAACGGCATGAAACTTCCAGAGGCATTTGCAGCAGGAATGCATGTGCACTCAAAAACGTCTATATTTTTCACGGATAGACCCCGTGAAACGCTATAAATTGGCGGGGATGTCTCTCTTGTGGCTCACGGGCGCTGTTAGTTAGGGTCGCACAGAAATCCCTCGGAATGGGAAAAGGGGTCATTTTCGTGTTGCCACATTGCGTACGAACGGCATGAAACTTCCAGAGGCATCTGCAGCAGAAATGCATGTGCACTCAAAAACGTCTATATTTTTCACGGATAGACCCCGTGAAACGCTAGAAATTGGCGGGGATGTGTCTCTTGTGGCTCACGGGGCTGTTAGGGTCGCACAGAAATCCCTCGGAATGGGAAAACGGGTCATTTTCGTGTTGCCACAATTGGCATACGAACGGCATGAAACTTCCAGAGGCATTTGCAGCAGAAATGCATGTGCACTCAAAAACGTGAATATTTTTTCACGGATAGACCCCGTCAAACGCTCGAATTTGGCGGGGATGTTTCTCTTGTGGGTCACGGGGCTGTTCGGCTCGCACAGAACTCCCTTGGTCCACCTGATTCGTGCATACAGGCAGCAACTAAAACTCTGTAAACCTGCTGTGAGGACATCTAAACAGTGGACCAGTGAGGCTGTGGAAGATTTGCGGGCGTGCTTAGACTGTACTGACTGGGATATGTTCACGACTGCTACCAATAGTCTGGATGAACTCACAGAGGCTGTGTACATCAGCTTCTGTGAGGACTGCTGTATCCCAACACGTACCAGGGTGAACTTTAACAACAACAAGCCCTGGTTCTCAGCAAAGCTCAAAAGGTTGAGGTTGGAGAAGGAGGAAGCGTTTAGGAGTGGGGATAGAGACAGATTCAAGGAGTCGAAGAACAGGTTTAGCAAAGCGGTGAGAGAGGCTAAACGACTGTACTCAGAGACACTAAAACACCAGTTCTCTACTAACGACGCTGCTTCTGTCTGCCAAAGGGCTCAGGCACATCACCAACTACAAACCCAGAGCGCCCCACACCACTAACGACTCCCGCCTAGCCAACGACCTGAACGAGTTCTACCGTAGATTTGAAAGACAATTGGACTGTCCTGAACCACCCCTTCCCACCCAAGAGGCCCCATCCCCCACCCATACTACAGAAACGACTCTCTCCTTTCAGGAGGGAGAAGTTAATGGGCTTTTCAAGAGGCAGAATCCACGCAAAGCAGCCGGGCCGGACTCTGTCTCTCCAGCCACCCTCAGGCACTGCGCTGGCCAGCTGTCTCCGGTGTTCACCAACATCTTTAACACCTCCCTGGAGACATGCCATGTACCAGCCTGTCTCAAGTCCTCCACCATCATCGCTGTGCCCAAAAAGCTAAGGCCAACAGGACTAAATGATTACAGACCGGTCGCCCTTACATCTGTGGTAATGAAGTCTTTTGAGCGCCTGCTCCTGGCACACCTCAAAGCCATCACAGACCCTCTCCTGGACCCCCTTCAGTTTGCCTACAGAGCCAACAGGTCTGTGGACGACGCAGTTAACATGGCCCTCCACTTCACCCTACAGCATGTGGACGCCCCAGCATCCT
>NW_027422861.1:1055000-1057500 GCF_048934315.1 Petromyzon marinus | reverse complement strand
CCGCATGAAACTTCCAGAGGCATTTGCAGCAGAAATGCATGTGCAGTCAAAAAATTGAATATTTTTCACGGATAGACCCCGTGAAACGCTAGAAATTGGCGGGGATGTGTCTCTTGTGGCTCACGGGGCTGTTAGGGTGGCACAGAAATCCCTCGGAATGGGAAAAAACGGGTCATTTTCGTGTCGCCACATTGCATGCGAACCGCATGAAACTTCCAGAGGCATTTGCAGCAGGAATGCATGTGCACTCAAAAAATGTGATATTTTTCACGGAGAGACCCCGTGAAACGCTAGAAGTGGGCGGGGATGTCTCTCTTGTGGCTCACGGGGCTGTTAGGGTGGCACAGAAATCCCTCGGAATGGGAAAACGGGTCATTTTCGTGTCGCCACATTGCATACGAACCGCATGAAACTTCCAGAGGCATTTGCAGCAGGAATGCATGTGCACTCAAAAAAGTGAATATTTCTCACGGATAGACCCCGTGATACGCTAGAAATTGGCGGGGATGTCTCTCTTGTGGCTCACGGGGCTGTTAGGGTGGCACAGAAATCCCTCGGAATGGGAAAACGGGTCATTTTCGTGTCGCCACATTGCATGCGAACCGCATGCAACTTCCAGAGGCATTTGCAGCAGAAATGCATGTGCAGTCAAAAAAAAATTGATATTTTTCACGGATAGACCCCGTGAAACGCTAGAAATTGGCGGGGATGTGTCTCTTGTGGCTCACGGGGCTGTTCGGGTCGCACAGAAATCCCTGGGAATGGGAAAACGGGTCATTTTCGTGTTGCCACATTGCGTACGAACCGCATGAAACTTCCAGAGGCATTTGCAGCAGGAATGCATGTGCACTCAAAAACTTCTATATGTTTCACGGATAGACCCCGTGAAACGCTAGAAATTGGCGGGGATGTGTCTCTTGTGGCTCACGGGGCTGTTAGGGTGGCACAGAACTCCCTCGGAATGGGAAAAGGGGTCATTTTCGTGTTGCCACATTGCATAGGAACGCCATGAAACTTCCAGAGGCATTTGCAGCAGAAAGGCACGTGCACTCAAAAATTTTAATATTTTTCACGCATAGACCCCGTCAAACGCTAGAAGTTGGCGGGGATGTCTCTCTTGTGGCTCACGGGGCTGTTAGGGTCGCACAGAAATGCCTCGGAATGGGAAAACGGGTCATTTTTGTGTGGCCACATTGCATAGGAACGGCATGAAACTTCCAGAGGCATTTGCAGCAGGAATGCATGTGCACTCAAAAACGTCTATATTTTTCACGGATAGACCCCGTGAAACGCTATAAATTGGCGGGGATGTCTCTCTTGTGGCTCACGGGCGCTGTTAGTTAGGGTCGCACAGAAATCCCTCGGAATGGGAAAAGGGGTCATTTTCGTGTTGCCACATTGCGTACGAACGGCATGAAACTTCCAGAGGCATCTGCAGCAGAAATGCATGTGCACTCAAAAACGTCTATATTTTTCACGGATAGACCCCGTGAAACGCTAGAAATTGGCGGGGATGTGTCTCTTGTGGCTCACGGGGCTGTTAGGGTCGCACAGAAATCCCTCGGAATGGGAAAACGGGTCATTTTCGTGTTGCCACAATTGGCATACGAACGGCATGAAACTTCCAGAGGCATTTGCAGCAGAAATGCATGTGCACTCAAAAACGTGAATATTTTTTCACGGATAGACCCCGTCAAACGCTCGAATTTGGCGGGGATGTTTCTCTTGTGGGTCACGGGGCTGTTCGGCTCGCACAGAACTCCCTTGGTCCACCTGATTCGTGCATACAGGCAGCAACTAAAACTCTGTAAACCTGCTGTGAGGACATCTAAACAGTGGACCAGTGAGGCTGTGGAAGATTTGCGGGCGTGCTTAGACTGTACTGACTGGGATATGTTCACGACTGCTACCAATAGTCTGGATGAACTCACAGAGGCTGTGTACATCAGCTTCTGTGAGGACTGCTGTATCCCAACACGTACCAGGGTGAACTTTAACAACAACAAGCCCTGGTTCTCAGCAAAGCTCAAAAGGTTGAGGTTGGAGAAGGAGGAAGCGTTTAGGAGTGGGGATAGAGACAGATTCAAGGAGTCGAAGAACAGGTTTAGCAAAGCGGTGAGAGAGGCTAAACGACTGTACTCAGAGACACTAAAACACCAGTTCTCTACTAACGACGCTGCTTCTGTCTGCCAAAGGGCTCAGGCACATCACCAACTACAAACCCACAAACCCAGAGCGCCCCACACCACTAACGACTCCCGCCTAGCCAACGACCTGAACGAGTTCTACCGTAGATTTGAAAGACAATTGGACTGTCCTGAACCACCCCTTCCCACCCAAGAGGCCCCATCCCCCACCCATACTACAGAAACGACTCTCTCCTTTCAGGAGGGAGAAGTTAATGGGCTTTTCAAGAGGCAGAATCCACGCAAAGCAGCCGGGCCGGACTCTGTCTCTCCAGCCACCCTCAGGCACTGCGCTGGCCAGCTGTCTCCGGTGT
>NW_027422861.1:1042500-1045000 GCF_048934315.1 Petromyzon marinus | reverse complement strand
CGGATAGACCCCGTGATACGCTAGAAATTGGCGGGGATGTCTCTCTTGTGGCTCACGGGGCTGTTAGGGTGGCACAGAAATCCCTCGGAATGGGAAAACGGGTCATTTTCGTGTCGCCACATTGCATGCGAACCGCATGCAACTTCCAGAGGCATTTGCAGCAGAAATGCATGTGCAGTCAAAAAAAAATTGATATTTTTCACGGATAGACCCCGTGAAACGCTAGAAATTGGCGGGGATGTGTCTCTTGTGGCTCACGGGGCTGTTCGGGTCGCACAGAAATCCCTGGGAATGGGAAAACGGGTCATTTTCGTGTTGCCACATTGCGTACGAACCGCATGAAACTTCCAGAGGCATTTGCAGCAGGAATGCATGTGCACTCAAAAACTTCTATATGTTTCACGGATAGACCCCGTGAAACGCTAGAAATTGGCGGGGATGTGTCTCTTGTGGCTCACGGGGCTGTTAGGGTGGCACAGAACTCCCTCGGAATGGGAAAAGGGGTCATTTTCGTGTTGCCACATTGCATAGGAACGCCATGAAACTTCCAGAGGCATTTGCAGCAGAAAGGCACGTGCACTCAAAAATTTTAATATTTTTCACGCATAGACCCCGTCAAACGCTAGAAGTTGGCGGGGATGTCTCTCTTGTGGCTCACGGGGCTGTTAGGGTCGCACAGAAATGCCTCGGAATGGGAAAACGGGTCATTTTTGTGTGGCCACATTGCATAGGAACGGCATGAAACTTCCAGAGGCATTTGCAGCAGGAATGCATGTGCACTCAAAAACGTCTATATTTTTCACGGATAGACCCCGTGAAACGCTATAAATTGGCGGGGATGTCTCTCTTGTGGCTCACGGGCGCTGTTAGTTAGGGTCGCACAGAAATCCCTCGGAATGGGAAAAGGGGTCATTTTCGTGTTGCCACATTGCGTACGAACGGCATGAAACTTCCAGAGGCATCTGCAGCAGAAATGCATGTGCACTCAAAAACGTCTATATTTTTCACGGATAGACCCCGTGAAACGCTAGAAATTGGCGGGGATGTGTCTCTTGTGGCTCACGGGGCTGTTAGGGTCGCACAGAAATCCCTCGGAATGGGAAAACGGGTCATTTTCGTGTTGCCACAATTGGCATACGAACGGCATGAAACTTCCAGAGGCATTTGCAGCAGAAATGCATGTGCACTCAAAAACGTGAATATTTTTTCACGGATAGACCCCGTCAAACGCTCGAATTTGGCGGGGATGTTTCTCTTGTGGGTCACGGGGCTGTTCGGCTCGCACAGAACTCCCTTGGTCCACCTGATTCGTGCATACAGGCAGCAACTAAAACTCTGTAAACCTGCTGTGAGGACATCTAAACAGTGGACCAGTGAGGCTGTGGAAGATTTGCGGGCGTGCTTAGACTGTACTGACTGGGATATGTTCACGACTGCTACCAATAGTCTGGATGAACTCACAGAGGCTGTGTACATCAGCTTCTGTGAGGACTGCTGTATCCCAACACGTACCAGGGTGAACTTTAACAACAACAAGCCCTGGTTCTCAGCAAAGCTCAAAAGGTTGAGGTTGGAGAAGGAGGAAGCGTTTAGGAGTGGGGATAGAGACAGATTCAAGGAGTCGAAGAACAGGTTTAGCAAAGCGGTGAGAGAGGCTAAACGACTGTACTCAGAGACACTAAAACACCAGTTCTCTACTAACGACGCTGCTTCTGTCTGCCAAAGGGCTCAGGCACATCACCAACTACAAACCCAGAGCGCCCCACACCACTAACGACTCCCGCCTAGCCAACGACCTGAACGAGTTCTACCGTAGATTTGAAAGACAATTGGACTGTCCTGAACCACCCCTTCCCACCCAAGAGGCCCCATCCCCCACCCATACTACAGAAACGACTCTCTCCTTTCAGGAGGGAGAAGTTAATGGGCTTTTCAAGAGGCAGAATCCACGCAAAGCAGCCGGGCCGGACTCTGTCTCTCCAGCCACCCTCAGGCACTGCGCTGGCCAGCTGTCTCCGGTGTTCACCAACATCTTTAACACCTCCCTGGAGACATGCCATGTACCAGCCTGTCTCAAGTCCTCCACCATCATCGCTGTGCCCAAAAAGCTAAGGCCAACAGGACTAAATGATTACAGACCGGTCGCCCTTACATCTGTGGTAATGAAGTCTTTTGAGCGCCTGCTCCTGGCACACCTCAAAGCCATCACAGACCCTCTCCTGGACCCCCTTCAGTTTGCCTACAGAGCCAACAGGTCTGTGGACGACGCAGTTAACATGGCCCTCCACTTCACCCTACAGCATGTGGACGCCCCAGCATCCTACGCCAGGATCCTGTTTGTGGACTTCAGCTCTGCCTTCAACACCATCATCCCTGCCCTGCTTCAGGACAAGCTCTTCCAGCTGAACGTGCCCTACTCCACCTGCAGGTGGATCACAGACTTCCTCTCTGACAGGAAGCAGTGCGTTAAGCCGGGAACAGAAGTCTCTGACTCCAGGTC
>NW_027422861.1:1030000-1032500 GCF_048934315.1 Petromyzon marinus | reverse complement strand
GCACAGAACTCCCTCGGAATGGGAAAAGGGGTCATTTTCGTGTTGCCACATTGCATAGGAACGCCATGAAACTTCCAGAGGCATTTGCAGCAGAAAGGCACGTGCACTCAAAAATTTTAATATTTTTCACGCATAGACCCCGTCAAACGCTAGAAGTTGGCGGGGATGTCTCTCTTGTGGCTCACGGGGCTGTTAGGGTCGCACAGAAATGCCTCGGAATGGGAAAACGGGTCATTTTTGTGTGGCCACATTGCATAGGAACGGCATGAAACTTCCAGAGGCATTTGCAGCAGGAATGCATGTGCACTCAAAAACGTCTATATTTTTCACGGATAGACCCCGTGAAACGCTATAAATTGGCGGGGATGTCTCTCTTGTGGCTCACGGGCGCTGTTAGTTAGGGTCGCACAGAAATCCCTCGGAATGGGAAAAGGGGTCATTTTCGTGTTGCCACATTGCGTACGAACGGCATGAAACTTCCAGAGGCATCTGCAGCAGAAATGCATGTGCACTCAAAAACGTCTATATTTTTCACGGATAGACCCCGTGAAACGCTAGAAATTGGCGGGGATGTGTCTCTTGTGGCTCACGGGGCTGTTAGGGTCGCACAGAAATCCCTCGGAATGGGAAAACGGGTCATTTTCGTGTTGCCACAATTGGCATACGAACGGCATGAAACTTCCAGAGGCATTTGCAGCAGAAATGCATGTGCACTCAAAAACGTGAATATTTTTTCACGGATAGACCCCGTCAAACGCTCGAATTTGGCGGGGATGTTTCTCTTGTGGGTCACGGGGCTGTTCGGCTCGCACAGAACTCCCTTGGTCCACCTGATTCGTGCATACAGGCAGCAACTAAAACTCTGTAAACCTGCTGTGAGGACATCTAAACAGTGGACCAGTGAGGCTGTGGAAGATTTGCGGGCGTGCTTAGACTGTACTGACTGGGATATGTTCACGACTGCTACCAATAGTCTGGATGAACTCACAGAGGCTGTGTACATCAGCTTCTGTGAGGACTGCTGTATCCCAACACGTACCAGGGTGAACTTTAACAACAACAAGCCCTGGTTCTCAGCAAAGCTCAAAAGGTTGAGGTTGGAGAAGGAGGAAGCGTTTAGGAGTGGGGATAGAGACAGATTCAAGGAGTCGAAGAACAGGTTTAGCAAAGCGGTGAGAGAGGCTAAACGACTGTACTCAGAGACACTAAAACACCAGTTCTCTACTAACGACGCTGCTTCTGTCTGCCAAAGGGCTCAGGCACATCACCAACTACAAACCCAGAGCGCCCCACACCACTAACGACTCCCGCCTAGCCAACGACCTGAACGAGTTCTACCGTAGATTTGAAAGACAATTGGACTGTCCTGAACCACCCCTTCCCACCCAAGAGGCCCCATCCCCCACCCATACTACAGAAACGACTCTCTCCTTTCAGGAGGGAGAAGTTAATGGGCTTTTCAAGAGGCAGAATCCACGCAAAGCAGCCGGGCCGGACTCTGTCTCTCCAGCCACCCTCAGGCACTGCGCTGGCCAGCTGTCTCCGGTGTTCACCAACATCTTTAACACCTCCCTGGAGACATGCCATGTACCAGCCTGTCTCAAGTCCTCCACCATCATCGCTGTGCCCAAAAAGCTAAGGCCAACAGGACTAAATGATTACAGACCGGTCGCCCTTACATCTGTGGTAATGAAGTCTTTTGAGCGCCTGCTCCTGGCACACCTCAAAGCCATCACAGACCCTCTCCTGGACCCCCTTCAGTTTGCCTACAGAGCCAACAGGTCTGTGGACGACGCAGTTAACATGGCCCTCCACTTCACCCTACAGCATGTGGACGCCCCAGCATCCTACGCCAGGATCCTGTTTGTGGACTTCAGCTCTGCCTTCAACACCATCATCCCTGCCCTGCTTCAGGACAAGCTCTTCCAGCTGAACGTGCCCTACTCCACCTGCAGGTGGATCACAGACTTCCTCTCTGACAGGAAGCAGTGCGTTAAGCCGGGAACAGAAGTCTCTGACTCCAGGTCCATCAGCACGGGAACTCCTCAGGGCTGCGTCCTTTGCCCACTGCTCTTCTCCCTGTATACCAACAGCTGCGCCTCCAATCATCTGTCCGTCAAACTCTTGAAGTTTGTCGGACGACACCACCCTCATTGGGCTGATCTCTGGTGGGGATGAGTCTGACTATAGGTGGGAAGCTGACAACCTGGTGACCTGGTGTAGCCAGAACAACTTAGAGCTAAATGCTCTAAGGACAGTTGAGATGGTTGTGGACTTCAGGAAGAATACAGCCCCACTCACCGCCATCACCCTGTTAGACTCCGCAGTCAAAATTGTGGAGTCCTTCCGCTTCCTGGGCACTATTCTCTGCCGGGACCTCAAGTGGGAACTGAACATCAGCTCCCTCGCCAAGAGAGCTCAACAGAGGATGTACTTTCGACGGCAGCTGAAGAAATGCAACCTGCCAAAGACAATGATGGTGCAATTCTATACAGCGATC
>NW_027422861.1:1017500-1020000 GCF_048934315.1 Petromyzon marinus | reverse complement strand
CACGGGGCTGTTAGGGTGGCACAGAAATCCCTCGGAATGGGAAAACGGGTCATTTTCGTGTCGCCACATTGCATGCGAACCGCATGAAACTTCCAGAGGCATTTGCAGCAGAAATGCATGTGCAGTCAAAAAATTGAATATTTTTCACGGATAGACCCCGTGAAACGCTAGAAATTGGCGGGGATGTGTCTCTTGTGGCTCACGGGGCTGTTAGGGTGGCACAGAAATCCCTCGGAATGGGAAAAAACGGGTCATTTTCGTGTCGCCACATTGCATGCGAACCGCATGAAACTTCCAGAGGCATTTGCAGCAGGAATGCATGTGCACTCAAAAAATGTGATATTTTTCACGGAGAGACCCCGTGAAACGCTAGAAGTGGGCGGGGATGTCTCTCTTGTGGCTCACGGGGCTGTTAGGGTGGCACAGAAATCCCTCGGAATGGGAAAACGGGTCATTTTCGTGTCGCCACATTGCATACGAACCGCATGAAACTTCCAGAGGCATTTGCAGCAGGAATGCATGTGCACTCAAAAAAGTGAATATTTCTCACGGATAGACCCCGTGATACGCTAGAAATTGGCGGGGATGTCTCTCTTGTGGCTCACGGGGCTGTTAGGGTGGCACAGAAATCCCTCGGAATGGGAAAACGGGTCATTTTCGTGTCGCCACATTGCATGCGAACCGCATGCAACTTCCAGAGGCATTTGCAGCAGAAATGCATGTGCAGTCAAAAAAAAATTGATATTTTTCACGGATAGACCCCGTGAAACGCTAGAAATTGGCGGGGATGTGTCTCTTGTGGCTCACGGGGCTGTTCGGGTCGCACAGAAATCCCTGGGAATGGGAAAACGGGTCATTTTCGTGTTGCCACATTGCGTACGAACCGCATGAAACTTCCAGAGGCATTTGCAGCAGGAATGCATGTGCACTCAAAAACTTCTATATGTTTCACGGATAGACCCCGTGAAACGCTAGAAATTGGCGGGGATGTGTCTCTTGTGGCTCACGGGGCTGTTAGGGTGGCACAGAACTCCCTCGGAATGGGAAAAGGGGTCATTTTCGTGTTGCCACATTGCATAGGAACGCCATGAAACTTCCAGAGGCATTTGCAGCAGAAAGGCACGTGCACTCAAAAATTTTAATATTTTTCACGCATAGACCCCGTCAAACGCTAGAAGTTGGCGGGGATGTCTCTCTTGTGGCTCACGGGGCTGTTAGGGTCGCACAGAAATGCCTCGGAATGGGAAAACGGGTCATTTTTGTGTGGCCACATTGCATAGGAACGGCATGAAACTTCCAGAGGCATTTGCAGCAGGAATGCATGTGCACTCAAAAACGTCTATATTTTTCACGGATAGACCCCGTGAAACGCTATAAATTGGCGGGGATGTCTCTCTTGTGGCTCACGGGCGCTGTTAGTTAGGGTCGCACAGAAATCCCTCGGAATGGGAAAAGGGGTCATTTTCGTGTTGCCACATTGCGTACGAACGGCATGAAACTTCCAGAGGCATCTGCAGCAGAAATGCATGTGCACTCAAAAACGTCTATATTTTTCACGGATAGACCCCGTGAAACGCTAGAAATTGGCGGGGATGTGTCTCTTGTGGCTCACGGGGCTGTTAGGGTCGCACAGAAATCCCTCGGAATGGGAAAACGGGTCATTTTCGTGTTGCCACAATTGGCATACGAACGGCATGAAACTTCCAGAGGCATTTGCAGCAGAAATGCATGTGCACTCAAAAACGTGAATATTTTTTCACGGATAGACCCCGTCAAACGCTCGAATTTGGCGGGGATGTTTCTCTTGTGGGTCACGGGGCTGTTCGGCTCGCACAGAACTCCCTTGGTCCACCTGATTCGTGCATACAGGCAGCAACTAAAACTCTGTAAACCTGCTGTGAGGACATCTAAACAGTGGACCAGTGAGGCTGTGGAAGATTTGCGGGCGTGCTTAGACTGTACTGACTGGGATATGTTCACGACTGCTACCAATAGTCTGGATGAACTCACAGAGGCTGTGTACATCAGCTTCTGTGAGGACTGCTGTATCCCAACACGTACCAGGGTGAACTTTAACAACAACAAGCCCTGGTTCTCAGCAAAGCTCAAAAGGTTGAGGTTGGAGAAGGAGGAAGCGTTTAGGAGTGGGGATAGAGACAGATTCAAGGAGTCGAAGAACAGGTTTAGCAAAGCGGTGAGAGAGGCTAAACGACTGTACTCAGAGACACTAAAACACCAGTTCTCTACTAACGACGCTGCTTCTGTCTGCCAAAGGGCTCAGGCACATCACCAACTACAAACCCAGAGCGCCCCACACCACTAACGACTCCCGCCTAGCCAACGACCTGAACGAGTTCTACCGTAGATTTGAAAGACAATTGGACTGTCCTGAACCACCCCTTCCCACCCAAGAGGCCCCATCCCCCACCCATACTACAGAAACGACTCTCTCCTTTCAGGAGGGAGAAGTTAATGGGCTTTTCAAGAGGCAGAATCCACG
>NW_027422861.1:1005000-1007500 GCF_048934315.1 Petromyzon marinus | reverse complement strand
ACGAACCGCATGAAACTTCCAGAGGCATTTGCAGCAGGAATGCATGTGCACTCAAAAAAGTGAATATTTCTCACGGATAGACCCCGTGATACGCTAGAAATTGGCGGGGATGTCTCTCTTGTGGCTCACGGGGCTGTTAGGGTGGCACAGAAATCCCTCGGAATGGGAAAACGGGTCATTTTCGTGTCGCCACATTGCATGCGAACCGCATGCAACTTCCAGAGGCATTTGCAGCAGAAATGCATGTGCAGTCAAAAAAAAATTGATATTTTTCACGGATAGACCCCGTGAAACGCTAGAAATTGGCGGGGATGTGTCTCTTGTGGCTCACGGGGCTGTTCGGGTCGCACAGAAATCCCTGGGAATGGGAAAACGGGTCATTTTCGTGTTGCCACATTGCGTACGAACCGCATGAAACTTCCAGAGGCATTTGCAGCAGGAATGCATGTGCACTCAAAAACTTCTATATGTTTCACGGATAGACCCCGTGAAACGCTAGAAATTGGCGGGGATGTGTCTCTTGTGGCTCACGGGGCTGTTAGGGTGGCACAGAACTCCCTCGGAATGGGAAAAGGGGTCATTTTCGTGTTGCCACATTGCATAGGAACGCCATGAAACTTCCAGAGGCATTTGCAGCAGAAAGGCACGTGCACTCAAAAATTTTAATATTTTTCACGCATAGACCCCGTCAAACGCTAGAAGTTGGCGGGGATGTCTCTCTTGTGGCTCACGGGGCTGTTAGGGTCGCACAGAAATGCCTCGGAATGGGAAAACGGGTCATTTTTGTGTGGCCACATTGCATAGGAACGGCATGAAACTTCCAGAGGCATTTGCAGCAGGAATGCATGTGCACTCAAAAACGTCTATATTTTTCACGGATAGACCCCGTGAAACGCTATAAATTGGCGGGGATGTCTCTCTTGTGGCTCACGGGCGCTGTTAGTTAGGGTCGCACAGAAATCCCTCGGAATGGGAAAAGGGGTCATTTTCGTGTTGCCACATTGCGTACGAACGGCATGAAACTTCCAGAGGCATCTGCAGCAGAAATGCATGTGCACTCAAAAACGTCTATATTTTTCACGGATAGACCCCGTGAAACGCTAGAAATTGGCGGGGATGTGTCTCTTGTGGCTCACGGGGCTGTTAGGGTCGCACAGAAATCCCTCGGAATGGGAAAACGGGTCATTTTCGTGTTGCCACAATTGGCATACGAACGGCATGAAACTTCCAGAGGCATTTGCAGCAGAAATGCATGTGCACTCAAAAACGTGAATATTTTTTCACGGATAGACCCCGTCAAACGCTCGAATTTGGCGGGGATGTTTCTCTTGTGGGTCACGGGGCTGTTCGGCTCGCACAGAACTCCCTTGGTCCACCTGATTCGAGCATACAGGCAGCAACTAAAACTCTGTAAACCTGCTGTGAGGACATCTAAACAGTGGACCAGTGAGGCTGTGGAAGATTTGCGGGCGTGCTTAGACTGTACTGACTGGGATATGTTCACGACTGCTACCAATAGTCTGGATGAACTCACAGAGGCTGTGTACATCAGCTTCTGTGAGGACTGCTGTATCCCAACACGTACCAGGGTGAACTTTAACAACAACAAGCCCTGGTTCTCAGCAAAGCTCAAAAGGTTGAGGTTGGAGAAGGAGGAAGCGTTTAGGAGTGGGGATAGAGACAGATTCAAGGAGTCGAAGAACAGGTTTAGCAAAGCGGTGAGAGAGGCTAAACGACTGTACTCAGAGACACTAAAACACCAGTTCTCTACTAACGACGCTGCTTCTGTCTGCCAAAGGGCTCAGGCACATCACCAACTACAAACCCAGAGCGCCCCACACCACTAACGACTCCCGCCTAGCCAACGACCTGAACGAGTTCTACCGTAGATTTGAAAGACAATTGGACTGTCCTGAACCACCCCTTCCCACCCAAGAGGCCCCATCCCCCACCCATACTACAGAAACGACTCTCTCCTTTCAGGAGGGAGAAGTTAATGGGCTTTTCAAGAGGCAGAATCCACGCAAAGCAGCCGGGCCGGACTCTGTCTCTCCAGCCACCCTCAGGCACTGCGCTGGCCAGCTGTCTCCGGTGTTCACCAACATCTTTAACACCTCCCTGGAGACATGCCATGTACCAGCCTGTCTCAAGTCCTCCACCATCATCGCTGTGCCCAAAAAGCTAAGGCCAACAGGACTAAATGATTACAGACCGGTCGCCCTTACATCTGTGGTAATGAAGTCTTTTGAGCGCCTGCTCCTGGCACACCTCAAAGCCATCACAGACCCTCTCCTGGACCCCCTTCAGTTTGCCTACAGAGCCAACAGGTCTGTGGACGACGCAGTTAACATGGCCCTCCACTTCACCCTACAGCATGTGGACGCCCCAGCATCCTACGCCAGGATCCTGTTTGTGGACTTCAGCTCTGCCTTCAACACCATCATCCCTGCCCTGCTTCAGGACAAGCTCTTCCAGCTGAACGTGCCCTACTCCACCTGCA
>NW_027422861.1:992500-995000 GCF_048934315.1 Petromyzon marinus | reverse complement strand
CACGGATAGACCCCGTGAAACGCTAGAAATTGGCGGGGATGTGTCTCTTGTGGCTCACGGGGCTGTTAGGGTGGCACAGAACTCCCTCGGAATGGGAAAAGGGGTCATTTTCGTGTTGCCACATTGCATAGGAACGCCATGAAACTTCCAGAGGCATTTGCAGCAGAAAGGCACGTGCACTCAAAAATTTTAATATTTTTCACGCATAGACCCCGTCAAACGCTAGAAGTTGGCGGGGATGTCTCTCTTGTGGCTCACGGGGCTGTTAGGGTCGCACAGAAATGCCTCGGAATGGGAAAACGGGTCATTTTTGTGTGGCCACATTGCATAGGAACGGCATGAAACTTCCAGAGGCATTTGCAGCAGGAATGCATGTGCACTCAAAAACGTCTATATTTTTCACGGATAGACCCCGTGAAACGCTATAAATTGGCGGGGATGTCTCTCTTGTGGCTCACGGGCGCTGTTAGTTAGGGTCGCACAGAAATCCCTCGGAATGGGAAAAGGGGTCATTTTCGTGTTGCCACATTGCGTACGAACGGCATGAAACTTCCAGAGGCATCTGCAGCAGAAATGCATGTGCACTCAAAAACGTCTATATTTTTCACGGATAGACCCCGTGAAACGCTAGAAATTGGCGGGGATGTGTCTCTTGTGGCTCACGGGGCTGTTAGGGTCGCACAGAAATCCCTCGGAATGGGAAAACGGGTCATTTTCGTGTTGCCACAATTGGCATACGAACGGCATGAAACTTCCAGAGGCATTTGCAGCAGAAATGCATGTGCACTCAAAAACGTGAATATTTTTTCACGGATAGACCCCGTCAAACGCTCGAATTTGGCGGGGATGTTTCTCTTGTGGGTCACGGGGCTGTTCGGCTCGCACAGAACTCCCTTGGTCCACCTGATTCGTGCATACAGGCAGCAACTAAAACTCTGTAAACCTGCTGTGAGGACATCTAAACAGTGGACCAGTGAGGCTGTGGAAGATTTGCGGGCGTGCTTAGACTGTACTGACTGGGATATGTTCACGACTGCTACCAATAGTCTGGATGAACTCACAGAGGCTGTGTACATCAGCTTCTGTGAGGACTGCTGTATCCCAACACGTACCAGGGTGAACTTTAACAACAACAAGCCCTGGTTCTCAGCAAAGCTCAAAAGGTTGAGGTTGGAGAAGGAGGAAGCGTTTAGGAGTGGGGATAGAGACAGATTCAAGGAGTCGAAGAACAGGTTTAGCAAAGCGGTGAGAGAGGCTAAACGACTGTACTCAGAGACACTAAAACACCAGTTCTCTACTAACGACGCTGCTTCTGTCTGCCAAAGGGCTCAGGCACATCACCAACTACAAACCCAGAGCGCCCCACACCACTAACGACTCCCGCCTAGCCAACGACCTGAACGAGTTCTACCGTAGATTTGAAAGACAATTGGACTGTCCTGAACCACCCCTTCCCACCCAAGAGGCCCCATCCCCCACCCATACTACAGAAACGACTCTCTCCTTTCAGGAGGGAGAAGTTAATGGGCTTTTCAAGAGGCAGAATCCACGCAAAGCAGCCGGGCCGGACTCTGTCTCTCCAGCCACCCTCAGGCACTGCGCTGGCCAGCTGTCTCCGGTGTTCACCAACATCTTTAACACCTCCCTGGAGACATGCCATGTACCAGCCTGTCTCAAGTCCTCCACCATCATCGCTGTGCCCAAAAAGCTAAGGCCAACAGGACTAAATGATTACAGACCGGTCGCCCTTACATCTGTGGTAATGAAGTCTTTTGAGCGCCTGCTCCTGGCACACCTCAAAGCCATCACAGACCCTCTCCTGGACCCCCTTCAGTTTGCCTACAGAGCCAACAGGTCTGTGGACGACGCAGTTAACATGGCCCTCCACTTCACCCTACAGCATGTGGACGCCCCAGCATCCTACGCCAGGATCCTGTTTGTGGACTTCAGCTCTGCCTTCAACACCATCATCCCTGCCCTGCTTCAGGACAAGCTCTTCCAGCTGAACGTGCCCTACTCCACCTGCAGGTGGATCACAGACTTCCTCTCTGACAGGAAGCAGTGCGTTAAGCCGGGAACAGAAGTCTCTGACTCCAGGTCCATCAGCACGGGAACTCCTCAGGGCTGCGTCCTTTGCCCACTGCTCTTCTCCCTGTATACCAACAGCTGCGCCTCCAATCATCTGTCCGTCAAACTCTTGAAGTTTGTCGGACGACACCACCCTCATTGGGCTGATCTCTGGTGGGGATGAGTCTGACTATAGGTGGGAAGCTGACAACGTGGTGACCTGGTGTAGCCAGAACAACTTAGAGCTAAATGCTCTAAGGACAGTTGAGATGGTTGTGGACTTCAGGAAGAATACAGCCCCACTCACCGCCATCACCCTGTTAGACTCCGCAGTCAAAATTGTGGAGTCCTTCCGCTTCCTGGGCACTATTCTCTGCCGGGACCTCAAGTGGGAACTGAACATCAGCTCCCTCGCCAAGAGAGCTCAACAGAG
>NW_027422861.1:980000-982500 GCF_048934315.1 Petromyzon marinus | reverse complement strand
TCAAAAAAGTGAATATTTCTCACGGATAGACCCCGTGATACGCTAGAAATTGGCGGGGATGTCTCTCTTGTGGCTCACGGGGCTGTTAGGGTGGCACAGAAATCCCTCGGAATGGGAAAACGGGTCATTTTCGTGTCGCCACATTGCATGCGAACCGCATGCAACTTCCAGAGGCATTTGCAGCAGAAATGCATGTGCAGTCAAAAAAAAATTGATATTTTTCACGGATAGACCCCGTGAAACGCTAGAAATTGGCGGGGATGTGTCTCTTGTGGCTCACGGGGCTGTTCGGGTCGCACAGAAATCCCTGGGAATGGGAAAACGGGTCATTTTCGTGTTGCCACATTGCGTACGAACCGCATGAAACTTCCAGAGGCATTTGCAGCAGGAATGCATGTGCACTCAAAAACTTCTATATGTTTCACGGATAGACCCCGTGAAACGCTAGAAATTGGCGGGGATGTGTCTCTTGTGGCTCACGGGGCTGTTAGGGTGGCACAGAACTCCCTCGGAATGGGAAAAGGGGTCATTTTCGTGTTGCCACATTGCATAGGAACGCCATGAAACTTCCAGAGGCATTTGCAGCAGAAAGGCACGTGCACTCAAAAATTTTAATATTTTTCACGCATAGACCCCGTCAAACGCTAGAAGTTGGCGGGGATGTCTCTCTTGTGGCTCACGGGGCTGTTAGGGTCGCACAGAAATGCCTCGGAATGGGAAAACGGGTCATTTTTGTGTGGCCACATTGCATAGGAACGGCATGAAACTTCCAGAGGCATTTGCAGCAGGAATGCATGTGCACTCAAAAACGTCTATATTTTTCACGGATAGACCCCGTGAAACGCTATAAATTGGCGGGGATGTCTCTCTTGTGGCTCACGGGCGCTGTTAGTTAGGGTCGCACAGAAATCCCTCGGAATGGGAAAAGGGGTCATTTTCGTGTTGCCACATTGCGTACGAACGGCATGAAACTTCCAGAGGCATCTGCAGCAGAAATGCATGTGCACTCAAAAACGTCTATATTTTTCACGGATAGACCCCGTGAAACGCTAGAAATTGGCGGGGATGTGTCTCTTGTGGCTCACGGGGCTGTTAGGGTCGCACAGAAATCCCTCGGAATGGGAAAACGGGTCATTTTCGTGTTGCCACAATTGGCATACGAACGGCATGAAACTTCCAGAGGCATTTGCAGCAGAAATGCATGTGCACTCAAAAACGTGAATATTTTTTCACGGATAGACCCCGTCAAACGCTCGAATTTGGCGGGGATGTTTCTCTTGTGGGTCACGGGGCTGTTCGGCTCGCACAGAACTCCCTTGGTCCACCTGATTCGTGCATACAGGCAGCAACTAAAACTCTGTAAACCTGCTGTGAGGACATCTAAACAGTGGACCAGTGAGGCTGTGGAAGATTTGCGGGCGTGCTTAGACTGTACTGACTGGGATATGTTCACGACTGCTACCAATAGTCTGGATGAACTCACAGAGGCTGTGTACATCAGCTTCTGTGAGGACTGCTGTATCCCAACACGTACCAGGGTGAACTTTAACAACAACAAGCCCTGGTTCTCAGCAAAGCTCAAAAGGTTGAGGTTGGAGAAGGAGGAAGCGTTTAGGAGTGGGGATAGAGACAGATTCAAGGAGTCGAAGAACAGGTTTAGCAAAGCGGTGAGAGAGGCTAAACGACTGTACTCAGAGACACTAAAACACCAGTTCTCTACTAACGACGCTGCTTCTGTCTGCCAAAGGGCTCAGGCACATCACCAACTACAAACCCAGAGCGCCCCACACCACTAACGACTCCCGCCTAGCCAACGACCTGAACGAGTTCTACCGTAGATTTGAAAGACAATTGGACTGTCCTGAACCACCCCTTCCCACCCAAGAGGCCCCATCCCCCACCCATACTACAGAAACGACTCTCTCCTTTCAGGAGGGAGAAGTTAATGGGCTTTTCAAGAGGCAGAATCCACGCAAAGCAGCCGGGCCGGACTCTGTCTCTCCAGCCACCCTCAGGCACTGCGCTGGCCAGCTGTCTCCGGTGTTCACCAACATCTTTAACACCTCCCTGGAGACATGCCATGTACCAGCCTGTCTCAAGTCCTCCACCATCATCGCTGTGCCCAAAAAGCTAAGGCCAACAGGACTAAATGATTACAGACCGGTCGCCCTTACATCTGTGGTAATGAAGTCTTTTGAGCGCCTGCTCCTGGCACACCTCAAAGCCATCACAGACCCTCTCCTGGACCCCCTTCAGTTTGCCTACAGAGCCAACAGGTCTGTGGACGACGCAGTTAACATGGCCCTCCACTTCACCCTACAGCATGTGGACGCCCCAGCATCCTACGCCAGGATCCTGTTTGTGGACTTCAGCTCTGCCTTCAACACCATCATCCCTGCCCTGCTTCAGGACAAGCTCTTCCAGCTGAACGTGCCCTACTCCACCTGCAGGTGGATCACAGACTTCCTCTCTGACAGGAAGCAGTGCGTTAAGCCGGGAA
>NW_027422861.1:967500-970000 GCF_048934315.1 Petromyzon marinus | reverse complement strand
TCCAGAGGCATTTGCAGCAGAAATGCATGTGCAGTCAAAAAATTGAATATTTTTCACGGATAGACCCCGTGAAACGCTAGAAATTGGCGGGGATGTGTCTCTTGTGGCTCACGGGGCTGTTAGGGTGGCACAGAAATCCCTCGGAATGGGAAAAAACGGGTCATTTTCGTGTCGCCACATTGCATGCGAACCGCATGAAACTTCCAGAGGCATTTGCAGCAGGAATGCATGTGCACTCAAAAAATGTGATATTTTTCACGGAGAGACCCCGTGAAACGCTAGAAGTGGGCGGGGATGTCTCTCTTGTGGCTCACGGGGCTGTTAGGGTGGCACAGAAATCCCTCGGAATGGGAAAACGGGTCATTTTCGTGTCGCCACATTGCATACGAACCGCATGAAACTTCCAGAGGCATTTGCAGCAGGAATGCATGTGCACTCAAAAAAGTGAATATTTCTCACGGATAGACCCCGTGATACGCTAGAAATTGGCGGGGATGTCTCTCTTGTGGCTCACGGGGCTGTTAGGGTGGCACAGAAATCCCTCGGAATGGGAAAACGGGTCATTTTCGTGTCGCCACATTGCATGCGAACCGCATGCAACTTCCAGAGGCATTTGCAGCAGAAATGCATGTGCAGTCAAAAAAAAATTGATATTTTTCACGGATAGACCCCGTGAAACGCTAGAAATTGGCGGGGATGTGTCTCTTGTGGCTCACGGGGCTGTTCGGGTCGCACAGAAATCCCTGGGAATGGGAAAACGGGTCATTTTCGTGTTGCCACATTGCGTACGAACCGCATGAAACTTCCAGAGGCATTTGCAGCAGGAATGCATGTGCACTCAAAAACTTCTATATGTTTCACGGATAGACCCCGTGAAACGCTAGAAATTGGCGGGGATGTGTCTCTTGTGGCTCACGGGGCTGTTAGGGTGGCACAGAACTCCCTCGGAATGGGAAAAGGGGTCATTTTCGTGTTGCCACATTGCATAGGAACGCCATGAAACTTCCAGAGGCATTTGCAGCAGAAAGGCACGTGCACTCAAAAATTTTAATATTTTTCACGCATAGACCCCGTCAAACGCTAGAAGTTGGCGGGGATGTCTCTCTTGTGGCTCACGGGGCTGTTAGGGTCGCACAGAAATGCCTCGGAATGGGAAAACGGGTCATTTTTGTGTGGCCACATTGCATAGGAACGGCATGAAACTTCCAGAGGCATTTGCAGCAGGAATGCATGTGCACTCAAAAACGTCTATATTTTTCACGGATAGACCCCGTGAAACGCTATAAATTGGCGGGGATGTCTCTCTTGTGGCTCACGGGCGCTGTTAGTTAGGGTCGCACAGAAATCCCTCGGAATGGGAAAAGGGGTCATTTTCGTGTTGCCACATTGCGTACGAACGGCATGAAACTTCCAGAGGCATCTGCAGCAGAAATGCATGTGCACTCAAAAACGTCTATATTTTTCACGGATAGACCCCGTGAAACGCTAGAAATTGGCGGGGATGTGTCTCTTGTGGCTCACGGGGCTGTTAGGGTCGCACAGAAATCCCTCGGAATGGGAAAACGGGTCATTTTCGTGTTGCCACAATTGGCATACGAACGGCATGAAACTTCCAGAGGCATTTGCAGCAGAAATGCATGTGCACTCAAAAACGTGAATATTTTTTCACGGATAGACCCCGTCAAACGCTCGAATTTGGCGGGGATGTTTCTCTTGTGGGTCACGGGGCTGTTCGGCTCGCACAGAACTCCCTTGGTCCACCTGATTCGTGCATACAGGCAGCAACTAAAACTCTGTAAACCTGCTGTGAGGACATCTAAACAGTGGACCAGTGAGGCTGTGGAAGATTTGCGGGCGTGCTTAGACTGTACTGACTGGGATATGTTCACGACTGCTACCAATAGTCTGGATGAACTCACAGAGGCTGTGTACATCAGCTTCTGTGAGGACTGCTGTATCCCAACACGTACCAGGGTGAACTTTAACAACAACAAGCCCTGGTTCTCAGCAAAGCTCAAAAGGTTGAGGTTGGAGAAGGAGGAAGCGTTTAGGAGTGGGGATAGAGACAGATTCAAGGAGTCGAAGAACAGGTTTAGCAAAGCGGTGAGAGAGGCTAAACGACTGTACTCAGAGACACTAAAACACCAGTTCTCTACTAACGACGCTGCTTCTGTCTGCCAAAGGGCTCAGGCACATCACCAACTACAAACCCAGAGCGCCCCACACCACTAACGACTCCCGCCTAGCCAACGACCTGAACGAGTTCTACCGTAGATTTGAAAGACAATTGGACTGTCCTGAACCACCCCTTCCCACCCAAGAGGCCCCATCCCCCACCCATACTACAGAAACGACTCTCTCCTTTCAGGAGGGAGAAGTTAATGGGCTTTTCAAGAGGCAGAATCCACGCAAAGCAGCCGGGCCGGACTCTGTCTCTCCAGCCACCCTCAGGCACTGCGCTGGCCAGCTGTCTCCGGTGTTCACCAACATCTTTAACACC
>NW_027422861.1:955000-957500 GCF_048934315.1 Petromyzon marinus | reverse complement strand
ATACGCTAGAAATTGGCGGGGATGTCTCTCTTGTGGCTCACGGGGCTGTTAGGGTGGCACAGAAATCCCTCGGAATGGGAAAACGGGTCATTTTCGTGTCGCCACATTGCATGCGAACCGCATGCAACTTCCAGAGGCATTTGCAGCAGAAATGCATGTGCAGTCAAAAAAAAATTGATATTTTTCACGGATAGACCCCGTGAAACGCTAGAAATTGGCGGGGATGTGTCTCTTGTGGCTCACGGGGCTGTTCGGGTCGCACAGAAATCCCTGGGAATGGGAAAACGGGTCATTTTCGTGTTGCCACATTGCGTACGAACCGCATGAAACTTCCAGAGGCATTTGCAGCAGGAATGCATGTGCACTCAAAAACTTCTATATGTTTCACGGATAGACCCCGTGAAACGCTAGAAATTGGCGGGGATGTGTCTCTTGTGGCTCACGGGGCTGTTAGGGTGGCACAGAACTCCCTCGGAATGGGAAAAGGGGTCATTTTCGTGTTGCCACATTGCATAGGAACGCCATGAAACTTCCAGAGGCATTTGCAGCAGAAAGGCACGTGCACTCAAAAATTTTAATATTTTTCACGCATAGACCCCGTCAAACGCTAGAAGTTGGCGGGGATGTCTCTCTTGTGGCTCACGGGGCTGTTAGGGTCGCACAGAAATGCCTCGGAATGGGAAAACGGGTCATTTTTGTGTGGCCACATTGCATAGGAACGGCATGAAACTTCCAGAGGCATTTGCAGCAGGAATGCATGTGCACTCAAAAACGTCTATATTTTTCACGGATAGACCCCGTGAAACGCTATAAATTGGCGGGGATGTCTCTCTTGTGGCTCACGGGCGCTGTTAGTTAGGGTCGCACAGAAATCCCTCGGAATGGGAAAAGGGGTCATTTTCGTGTTGCCACATTGCGTACGAACGGCATGAAACTTCCAGAGGCATCTGCAGCAGAAATGCATGTGCACTCAAAAACGTCTATATTTTTCACGGATAGACCCCGTGAAACGCTAGAAATTGGCGGGGATGTGTCTCTTGTGGCTCACGGGGCTGTTAGGGTCGCACAGAAATCCCTCGGAATGGGAAAACGGGTCATTTTCGTGTTGCCACAATTGGCATACGAACGGCATGAAACTTCCAGAGGCATTTGCAGCAGAAATGCATGTGCACTCAAAAACGTGAATATTTTTTCACGGATAGACCCCGTCAAACGCTCGAATTTGGCGGGGATGTTTCTCTTGTGGGTCACGGGGCTGTTCGGCTCGCACAGAACTCCCTTGGTCCACCTGATTCGTGCATACAGGCAGCAACTAAAACTCTGTAAACCTGCTGTGAGGACATCTAAACAGTGGACCAGTGAGGCTGTGGAAGATTTGCGGGCGTGCTTAGACTGTACTGACTGGGATATGTTCACGACTGCTACCAATAGTCTGGATGAACTCACAGAGGCTGTGTACATCAGCTTCTGTGAGGACTGCTGTATCCCAACACGTACCAGGGTGAACTTTAACAACAACAAGCCCTGGTTCTCAGCAAAGCTCAAAAGGTTGAGGTTGGAGAAGGAGGAAGCGTTTAGGAGTGGGGATAGAGACAGATTCAAGGAGTCGAAGAACAGGTTTAGCAAAGCGGTGAGAGAGGCTAAACGACTGTACTCAGAGACACTAAAACACCAGTTCTCTACTAACGACGCTGCTTCTGTCTGCCAAAGGGCTCAGGCACATCACCAACTACAAACCCAGAGCGCCCCACACCACTAACGACTCCCGCCTAGCCAACGACCTGAACGAGTTCTACCGTAGATTTGAAAGACAATTGGACTGTCCTGAACCACCCCTTCCCACCCAAGAGGCCCCATCCCCCACCCATACTACAGAAACGACTCTCTCCTTTCAGGAGGGAGAAGTTAATGGGCTTTTCAAGAGGCAGAATCCACGCAAAGCAGCCGGGCCGGACTCTGTCTCTCCAGCCACCCTCAGGCACTGCGCTGGCCAGCTGTCTCCGGTGTTCACCAACATCTTTAACACCTCCCTGGAGACATGCCATGTACCAGCCTGTCTCAAGTCCTCCACCATCATCGCTGTGCCCAAAAAGCTAAGGCCAACAGGACTAAATGATTACAGACCGGTCGCCCTTACATCTGTGGTAATGAAGTCTTTTGAGCGCCTGCTCCTGGCACACCTCAAAGCCATCACAGACCCTCTCCTGGACCCCCTTCAGTTTGCCTACAGAGCCAACAGGTCTGTGGACGACGCAGTTAACATGGCCCTCCACTTCACCCTACAGCATGTGGACGCCCCAGCATCCTACGCCAGGATCCTGTTTGTGGACTTCAGCTCTGCCTTCAACACCATCATCCCTGCCCTGCTTCAGGACAAGCTCTTCCAGCTGAACGTGCCCTACTCCACCTGCAGGTGGATCACAGACTTCCTCTCTGACAGGAAGCAGTGCGTTAAGCCGGGAACAGAAGTCTCTGACTCCAGGTCCATCAGCACGGGAAC